>NC_036859.1:32160867-32225800 GCF_002910315.2 Salvelinus sp. IW2-2015
GTGTGTGTGTGTGTGTGTGTGTGTGTGCGTAGTGGTTTGAAAGCCTGAGTGGGAAGCTGATGTTTATCTTTTCAGAGTGGTGTCTCCATGGAGTTTAGTTGTCTCAGGCAGTAAAGGATCAAACCAGCAGGTCACAGGTCGTGAACCCCAAGCAAACTCTGGGGTCATGTGCCCCAGCAGGAGAACTCCTATTCCTTCACTCTATAGAGTAACATGCAAAAGGTCCAGTTTAAAGTCTGATTTAGTCAATAATCTGGAGCAGTAAAAAACAAACACTATACTTCTATTTTTGCATTTGTTTGGAACCTTGTATTGGTTCTTATGTTAAATGCATATTTTGAACATGCAAACTTTATACGTTCACATCAAGTCTTATTGAATTATGTATACAACATCATGTACAGACTTCAGCTCTTATATAACCCTCATACAACTCTCATACAACCCTCATACAACTCTAATACAACCCTCATACAACTCCAATACAACCTTCATACAACSTTCATACAACTCTTATACAACTCTTATAAAACCCTCATACAACCCTCATACAACTCTCATACAACCCTCATACAACTCTCATACAACCCCTTTGTCTCTTGACAACCCTATTGGCTCATTTTGCACGAGGACAGAAATAAACACTGAAAAACACCTAGCTGCTATGTTGATTGAGAGCAGTGATGACTTTGTTCAACTGATATCCAATCCCGACCTCAGTCCCCCTGAGCAGCGCTAGAAAACCCCTTATCCAGTCGAAGGCTTCTCTCTCTCTCCTTTTCCTTCTCAAAGAAGAAGGGATAACAGCCCTTGTTGAGGGAATATCCATGCCTTCCAATTGCCGTAATGGCCTCTAATTCCAAATTAATTCAGTCTAAATGAACTGTCAGAGGAAGATTGATTTGTTGGAGCTGCTGTCTTGATGAGTGCTGTCTTGGGAGGGGGTGATTAGGAGCTGAGGCCTGCGCAGCTCCCTCACAGCCTGGGGCTAGATTTCCTGAGCAGCCCTAGACCTGGGTATAGGTAGCAGCTGCTGCCGGGCTGACAAGCAAGAGGACGTTTGGTCACCCTGGGGATGGCGTTCACTGAGTGGGAGAGTGGGGACCAGGTTCTATATTCATCTCTTTGGGGATGGGAACAACTCAATGGTATTGGGGAGGGGATTTGAACAGTACAGTACAGACCAACTCAACGGTATTGGGGAGGGGATTTGAACAGTACAGTACAGAACAACTCAATGGTATTGAGGGGGATTTGAACAGTACAGAACAACTCAATGGTATTGAGGCGGATTTGAACAGTACAGAACAACTCAATGGTATTGAGGCGGATTTGAACAGTACAGAACAACTCAACGGTATTGAGGCAGATTTGAACAGTACAGAATTCTGGAGAAGGAGAAGGAGAAGGAGAAGGAGAAGGAGAAGGAGAAGGAGAAGGAGAAGGAAGGGGAGAGATGACAGGAAACTGAGTATCCAGTATCCACAGTGTTACGAAACCCAGAACTAGCCTATGGATTTGTTGCTCTCTCTTTGTCTACAGGCCCTAGGCCTCGTTACAGGGTCTATAATCTGAATGTGTGTGTTCATGTGAGAAACCAGCATTTGAGGACCGTGTTGGATGCACATGTGGCCAGGAGACAGAAACTTAACCCCCATATCATAAAACCTCTCCCAACTTGAAAATAACATTGAAAAACTCACATAGTAGTGACTATCTATTTTCCAGCATGTTCCTAACTTTTATACTTTTTTCTATTTCTTTTCCAGAAAACTTCCCCAACTACAGAAACCCTCAACTCTCAACAGTAAAAAACTCAAACCATCCAATTCACTGCTCTGCACTCAGGTCATTTTCTCCTGAGGGAAGTATGTGACTTGAACAAACCAAGGGACAACCTGGAACCCCTCTGATTCTACACTGAGAGACCAACTCCATTCACTAGGCCCATGGTCACAAGCACCAAGCTCCATCTGATACGTAGTCATCGATAAGGGACTTGGAGCAACCATCACCAGGGACAAGTAAGCATCGACCACAACTTTAGCCAACTCACTAGGAACACCATCCATGCTCMCAAATGCCTCTTTTCTCCAGCCCTGAGCACTCACCCCACTGGGCACAGACGTCAATTCAACGTATATTCCACGTCGGTCCAACGTAATTTTATTGAAATTACATGGAAACAATCAAATCAAATTCAACAACTATCTTATACACASAAATGTAAAGGGATGAATAAGAATATKTMCATATAAATATATGGATGAGCGATAGCTGTGCGGCGTAGGCAAGATGCAGTAGATGGTATAGTATATACATATGAGATGAGTAATATAATATGTAAACATGATTAAAGTGGCGTTATTTATAGTGACTAGTGATACCTTTATTAGGTCCATTTATTAAAGTGGCCAGAGATTTGAGTCTGTATGATGTTGATTCAACCAATATCCTCCTCCATTTCCGGAGACACAGTAGGCCTACATGCTGCAGGATCTGTCAACCGCCCCTCAACAACCGGACCTGACAAAACAGTGGATCTGGCTTTTCCACCAARCTCACTTCTTCAAGCTCCTGATTCCAATCACAAGACACTGCCGTGTCACAACATGACTGGGAAGAATATCCTCACCTTCCATTGCTCAGTGAGAAACGTGTCAGCTAAATCAACCCCTGACATACAAACAMCCTCATGGTCAGCCTGCTGAGGAACCACAACCTCCCCTATTTTGTCAAAGAACGTGTCAGTTAAAGGAACCAAAGAATCACTGACAACGTCTGAAACTAACAGATCATTTAGGGGAACCCAATTCCTTTCAGTTCACTAAGAGAACCTACTTGTTCAGTATCACTCACATCACCAAAGAGCTTCTCTCCTATAGTGACACCTGAGTGTGTCGTTTAAACACTCGTGTAGCTTTCTTCTCATGACTACATCAACTCTGTTTTTACCGTGCACTCCCAAAAAATATGTAGTTTCTGCAATTCAATAAAAGGCATCTATTGTATTTGCACCAGTCGCCATATGAAGGAACCTTATTAATTGGTTCTTCTCAGATTTAATTAGCTGTAGAAAAGAGKCCGGGGCGAGCATTTGGGTCCAGTGGGCTTAATATCCCTGCTGATTTCAGGGCTAGGCTAATTATTTTCCAATAACCTTACTTACTGGGCACTCTCTCTCTTCTGGGCCTTACTCTAACAATCCTCCCTCCCCCATTCCCAGTATAGGCTTTTCTGGTTGGAGCCGAGCCGCCAAAAGATGATTTCCTTCCTTCAGAGAGGAAGTGAATTCARAACTTCTAAAACCCACGGCCATGAAGGAAGTGYTCCCTTTAAGGTCCTGTTTGATGTTCAAATCAATCTCCTTCAAATTCGCCATTAACGCTATTACTTAAACTATTGGCCACACTCCTAAGCACCCAAATGGCATTAGGTCTACTGTTATTCATTTGGAGGCCATGCCAGCCCTCCCACAAGTACTGTATCAATATCAAAAGCCAAAATAGTTAAAATAGTTAACTTTAACTTTAATACTGTAGCTATTTATTTTGACTTTGTTTATTTATTTTTCCACCAGACCTTAAAGTAGAATTTTCTGCTCTCCTATATTGCACATATGAATAAATATGGTCCACATAAATATTCTCAAGGCTGATATTTGCACTGGAAATCTCTTTATCATGCAAAGAGGGAACATCACAGGCTAAGATGGGAGGGCTCAAATAGGCAGTAGTTTTAAAATGGATATTAGAATATCRGAAAATTAAATATCAACAAACCCATTATCCATCGGTATATTMTAAGATGAAAGCTGGAGGAACTCATGAAACTTTAAATGTATCCAAATCATTTGSATAAGTACTAATAGTACTGTATAAAGTAGCTTTGTTCAAGTACATGTCATTTTTTGTTTTGTTTAGGCATCTGATTATACAAATAGTATTTGGAAGTATTTTAGAGCGACAATAATATTGATAGTCTTGTCATGTATTATTCTTGTATCATTCTGTTATTCAAGTAGGACATGTATGATGTTATTCTAAAGTTGTTGTGCATATGTCAAGGTCTCCGTTTCAGCATTAGACAGTGTTTTCTCCTGCTGCTTTATAATCCCCTAAACCCTCCCTCAACAATCCGGACTAAACATCTAAGGCCTTGGACTGACTACAACCATTTCACTGGTCAGAGAAACATGTTTTTCTTCTTTATTTGACACTGATCATCATCATGATCATAACAGATTTACTCCTAAGTTTCTTCATAATAACAATAAGATGCGTATCTTTCAAGTTGTTTTGGTGGACTWGTCATTCAGACTGCTTCAATCCTGATAATTCCTGATTATATCCTCGAYAACATAATTGTTGTTATTTGATGTGGACCAGAAACATTTCTTGATGTAACATGTTATTTCATTGCTCTTTTTCTAATCTCTACTTTGAAACAAATATGTTTATCTCATCCATCCTTATCACAATTCATCTCCACAGAAGGAAGGTATGAACTATGTAAATCACAACCCATTCATATTCTATGAACATTTCGCTTAGAGATTCCATTGTCATGGCATTCCTATGGAACCTATATGAAAAGGGCTATTTAAGCAATAAGGCCCGAGGAGGTGTGGTATATATATGSCCAATATACCACGGCTAAGGGCTGTTCTTATGTACGACTCAACGCGAAGTGCCTGGACACAGCCCTTAGCCGTGGAACATTGGCTATATACCACAAACCCCCRAGGYGCCTTATTGCTATTRTAAACTGGTTACCAACGTAATTAGAGCAGTAAAAATAAATGTTTTGTCATACCCGTGGTATACGGTCTGATATACCATGGTTGTCAGCCAATCAGCATTCAGTGCTTAAACCACCCAGTTTATAATTCCAGTTATTACATTGTAGATAAGTAGTCATTATACACAAAACACAGAAATGCAGACCAAATGGTACACACAGGAAATAGCATTGACATGTTAGTCTTACTGAGGAGTGATAACAATGTGTAGACATCTTTAATTCTTCTTAACTATGCCTCTCCATTTCCCAGCCACCTGTGAGTGAATAGGGWTGTGTCCGTGCGTCATCTATCTCCCCAAAGTTTCTGTGTCCTCCCACAATGCACCTTAGGATGTGGGCTACAGAGCCAAACGTCTCATTCACCTGATGGACCTCCTCTCCGTATGACATCACTGTGGATGAGCTCGTTAACAACTTTACACCTTCGGTTGTCCCCTGGCGATGCAGGGGAGGGATGGACAGCACAGCCCTTCGTCTAACCCTCACTCTCTCCTTTCTTTCCCTCAAACCCTTCACGAGTCACTCCCTCTCCTCCTGTCTCATCCAACCATTCTTCTGTCTCGTTGTGTGTTTTATTTTGTTTCAAACGCTGAGCTCTTCCAGTTTAAGCCTACTGTTTGATCAGTAGCGGGGAGCTTTGTGACTGAATACATTATACACCTTGGCAGATTAGTTTATCAATACCATTTAAATACTCTTCGTGACCCAAGCCTGGGTCTGCATTATTTAGCAGGCCTCTGATCAATTGCACATTATCTGTATAACATTAGCCTGTAAATTATCTAGCTTTGGTATCTGTATAACATTAGCTGGTAAATTATCTAGCCTTGGTATCTCTATTAGCCAGTCAGTGATGTAGCTTAGTTGCCTCAGACCTCTTCAGCTATCTCCCCTGGTTCTCTACTTCTGTCTATCCTTCTGTCTCTCCTCCTGTCTCTCTTCCTGTCTCTACTCCTGTCTTTCCTCCTATCTATCCCCCTGTCTCTCTTCCTATCTATCCTCCTGTCTCTCTTCCTCTCTCTCTTCCTGTCTCTCCCCTGTCTCTCCTCCTATCTCTCCTTCTATCTCCCCCTATCTATCCTCCTGTCTCTTCCTGTTTCTCATCCTATCAATTCAATTCAATTCAATTCAAGGGGCTTTATTGGCATGGGAAACATGTGTTAACATTGCCAAAGCAAGTGAGGTAGATATTATACAAAAGTGAATCTATCTCTCCTTCTATCTCCCCCTATCTATCCTCCTGTCTCTTCCTGTTTCTCATCCCATCTCTCCTTCTATCTCCCCCTATCTATCCTCCTGTCTCTCTTCCTGTTTCTGGTCCTGTACAACCTGATATTTACGAATAACGGCAGAGGAAAAGTGTCATACTGAAAGTTGTGCTATAAACAAGTTAGATAATGTGGGTTGCACTTACAGTCGGCTGTTTAGATAGACTTTAGTCAAAGGTTTGCTATGTTTGGAAATCCATGTTGGCATACAGTTCAAGTAGTTTGTTGTACACTCCTTTTGAGTATGTCAAATTGTCATTCACTTGCAATGTGGACAGCTTTGTTGAATCCAAAACAACAATGAAATATCATGTCCCTAAGAATGCTGGTGTGCCAAACATTGTGACAAAACTACTTGGCTGTAAAGCTGGGTCTCATTTAGCAGGAAAATGGTTTCCCATCTTCCGAGTTGAACGGGAAAATATTCATTAAGGAATAAATCATACCAGCCATGACTGCTACAAGGGCGCCATGGAAATTCAATTTGTATTCATAAACAGGGGCGATCATTCTGAGTAGTTGGCTATTGAAGCTGTTGCAATTTCACTTGTTATTTACAAGGCCTAAGTGTGTACCACAGCCTGATGAAATAATGTATTCTGTCTGAAATCTATTAATGGTGATTATTTCCCAAGCATTATTTCAACTCAGTTCTAAACTCAATCACACTAAACAGTAAACAAATACTTGAGTTAATGTTATCATTAATAGAATGTAATATAGTATGTGGACACTTGCTTGTCGAACATCTCATTCCAAAATAATGGGAATTAATGTGGAGTTGGTCCCCCCTTTGCTGCTATAACAGCGTCCATTCTTCTGGAAAGGCTTTCCACTAGATGTCGGAACATTTCTGTGGGGACTTGCTTCCATTCAGCCACAAGAGCATTAGTGAGGTTGGGCACTGATGTTGGGCGATTAGGTCTGGCTCGCAGTCGGCATTCCAATTCATTCCAAAGATGTTCGATAGGGTTGAGGTCAGGGCTCTGTGCAGGCCAGTCAAGTTCTTCCACACCGATCTTGATAAACCATTTCTGTATGGACCTCGCTTTGTTCGCAGCGACATTGTCATGCTGAAACAGGAAAGGGCCTTACCCAAACTGTTACCACAAAGTTGGAAGCACAGAATAGTCTAGAATGTCATTGTATGCTGCAGCGTTAAGATTTCCCTTCACTGGAACTAAGGGGCTTGCTCAAAGCAGGAAAAACAGCCCCAGTCCATTATTCCTCCTCCACCAAACKTTGTATTTCCACTGCTCCAGAATCCAATGGCGGCGAGCTTTACACCACCCCAGCCGACGCTTGGCATTACGCATTGTGATTTTAGGCTTGTGTGCAGCTGCTCGGCCATGGAAACCCATTTCMTGAAGCTCACGACGAACAGTTTGGAATTCGGTAGTGAGTGTTGCAACTGAGRACAGGCGATTTTTACGCGCTACACACTTAAGCACTCGGCAGTCCCGTTCTGTGCACTTTTGTGGCCTACCACTTCGTGGTTGAGCCATTGTTGCTCCTAGAGGTTTCCACTTCACAATAACAGAACTTACAGTTGACCGAGGCAGCTCTAGCAGGGCAGAAATTTGACAAACTGACTTGTTGGAAATGTGGCATCCCATGACGGTGCCACTTTGAAAGTCATTGAGCTCTTCAGTATGGGCCGTTCTACTGCCAATGTTTGTCTATGGAGATTGCATGGCTGTGTGCTGGATTTTGTACACCTGGCAGCAATGGGTGTGGCTGACATAGCCAAATCCACAAATTTGAAGGGGTGTCCACATGGWAGTGGCTTACATGAAAATTACACATTTATTGGATTTCACATATTTTAACGGATTTCTTCAACATTAGCATGGAATGGAAGTCTGTATTTTCTCAAATGAAGTCTCTCTAAACTCTGCTCTTGTTTATTTGGTTAAATTGAGATAGAAATGTTATATCTCCCCAAATCCCTTGTGAGGTATGAATGAATGTAGGTATGTGTTTTGTGTGTGTGAGAGACAGAGAGAGAGAGAGAGAGAGGGCGGAGACAGGGAGAGAGAAGGAAATAAAGAAATTGGAGGAAAATGAGAGAAAGAGAGGTGCAAGGCTAGTGTTTTTGTGCTGTGTTTGTGTGTGTGTTGGTGACAGGTGGGGTGCTTTATTTGTTTGTGCAATCCTTTAGAAAAAGAGCTTACGAGTTCAGCTGAAGAAAGGCGGGAGCTAAAAGTCCAGATTTAGGCCTTTCTCTGAGGCCTAAGCCCAAGCCTGGTCGAGCCGTTTGACCAAGGCCTCCCTCCTAACAGTAAACTTGGATTAATGATACTCTACATCTATTAATCTATTCATCCATACCTCCATCCATTCATTCACCCCTCCATCCATCTATACATCCATCCATCCACCACACCTAGGATAGTTCCACACACACACACACACACACACACACACACACACACACACACACACACACACACCACACACACACACACACACACACACACCACACACACACACACACACACACACACACACACACACACACAACAAAGCTGTAAGAAGACAAATAAATGTGTTTTTCCGCACTTTGCCTTGCCAAGCCATTTACAGTGTGTGGAGCTTTATTATTGCAGGAATCACCAATTAGCTCTTAATTTGGCCACCCAAGGAAGTGTTTAATGCTCTTTGTTTTCAATTTAGTACATGAAGGGATGGAGCATACCCGCTGGGCAAAGACGTCAATTCAACGTAATTTCATTGAAATGACGTGGAAACAATATTTATTCAACCAGTGTGTAGCTTGAATATTGTTATCAYACTGTAAGAATGATTTCCTGGGAGAGGTTAGAAGTGACACATGCAATGTCATTAATGAATTAAAAACAGCTGTTCTATCAGGTCATTTATTATGCATTGTATTTCCTTTTTTTAAGTAGATTCATTGCCATCTCTTCAATCTAAGCCTACAGGAAAGTGTGTGCCCTCAGGCCTGGAGGGAAGCAAAAGTAATTCCGCTATCCAAGAATAGCAAAGCACCCTTTTCTGGCTCAAACAGCTGACCAATCAGCCTGATACCCACGCTTATTAAACTTTTGGAAAAATGGTGTTTGACCAGATATAATGCTATTTCACTGTAAACAAATTAACAACTRACTTTGGAAAAATGTATGTGTTATGGCTTTACATCCCTGCTATATCGTGGATTGAGAGTTACCTGTCTAACAAAACACAGAGGGTGTTCTTTAATGGAAGCCTCTCCAACATAATCCAGGTAGAGTCGGGCATTCCCCAGAGCAGTTGTCTAGGCCCCTTACATTTTTCAGTCTCTACTAATGACCTGCCACTGGCACTGAGTAAAGTCTGTGTGTGTCTATGTATGATGATGACTTAGCATTATACACGTCAGCTACCACAGCAAGTAAAATCATTGCAACACTTAACAAAGAGCTGCAATTAGTTTTAGAATGGGTGGAAAGTAATAAACTAGTCCTAAATATATCAAAAACTAAAAGCATTGTATTTGGGACAAACTATTAACTAAACACTAAACCTCAACTAAATATTGTAATGAATAATGTGGAAAATGAGCACATTGTGGGGACTAAACTGCTTGGTGTAACCCTGGATKGTCAACTGTCATGGTCAAAACATATKGATGCAACTGTAGCTAAGATGGGGAGAKGTCTGCCCGTAATAAAGTGCTGCTCTGCTTTCTTGACATCGCCATAAACAAAACAAGTCCTACAGGCCCTAGTTTTGTCGCACCTGGACTACTGCCCAGTCATATGGTCAAGTGCCACTAAGAAGGACAGAGGAAAATTACAGTTGGSCCMGAACAGAGCAGCACTGCTCAATGTCTCCTGGCACACAGCTCAGATACCTMTGCATACCCCACAAGGCATGCCACAAGGGGTCTCTTCAAATCAAATACAATTTTATTGGTCACATACACATGGTTAGCAGATGTTAATGCAAGTGTAGCAAAAGGCTTGTGCTTCTAGTTCTGACAGTGCAGTAATATCTAAAAAATCCMCCAACAACTACCTAATACACACAGATCTAAMATGGGTGAATGAGAATATGTAYATATAAATRTATGGATGAGCGATGGCCGAGCGGCATAGGCAAGGTGCAATAGATGGTATAAAATACAGTATACACATATGGTATGAGTAAYGTAAGATATGTAAACATTATTAAAGTGGCCTTATTTAAAGTGGCATTGTTTAAAGTGACTAGTGATCCATTTGTTAAAGTGGCCAGTGATTGGGTCTCAATGTAGGCAGCAGCCTCTCTGAGTTAGTGATTGCTGTTTAGCAGTCTGATGGCCTTGAGATAGAAGCTGTTCTTCAGTCTCTCGGCCCCAGCTTTGATGCACCTGTACTGACCTCACCTTCTGGATGGTAGCAGTGTAAACAGGTAGTGGCTCCTGTGACATCGGGTGCTGTAGGTGTCATGGAGGGCAGGTAGTTTGCCCCCGGTGAGGCGTTGTGCAGACTGCACCCCACTCTGGAGAGCCTTGCGGTTGAGGGCGGAGCCCAACAGGATGCTCTCGATTGTAGATCTGTAAAAGTTAGTCMGAGTTTTGGGTGACAAGCCACATTTCTTCAGCCTGTAGAGGAAGAGTATTATTAATCCAGGCTTACTGTTAGGAGGGAGGCCTTGGTCAAACAGCTCGACCAGGCCGGGGTTTAGGCCTCGGAGAAAGGCCTAAATCTTGACTTTTAGCTCTCGCCTTTCTTCAGACCATTTCAGTTTGTCGTTGATGTGTACGCAGAGGAACTTAAAACTTTCCACTTTCTCCACTGCTGTCCCGTCGATGTGGATAGGGGGGTGCTCCCTCTGCTGTTTCCTGAAGTCCACAATCATCTCCTTTTTTGTTTGATTTGAGTAAGAGGTTGTTTCCTGACACCACACTCCGAGTGCCCTCACCTCCTCCCTGTAGGCCGTCTTGTCATTGTTGGAATCAAGCCCACTACTGTTGTGTCATCTGCAAACTTTATGATTGAGTTGGAGGCGTGCATGGCCACGCAGTCGTGGTTGAACAGGATACAGGAGGGGGCTGAGCACGCACCCTTGTGGGGCCACAGTGTTGAGGGTCAGCGAGGTGAGATGTTATTTCCTACCTTCACCACCTGGGGCGGCCCGTCAGGAAGTCCAGGACCCAATTTCACAGGCGGGGTTGAGGCAAAGGGCCTCCAGCTTGATGATGAGCTTAGATGGTACTAAATGCTGAGCTGTAGTCAATGAACAGCATTCTTACATAGGTATTCCTCTGTCCAGATGGGATAGGCAGTGTGCAGTGTGATGGCGATTGCATCGTCTGTGGACCTGTAGATATGATTTTAATTTGTACGTAAACACACCAGCCAGCTGGTCTGTGCATGCTCTGAGGACGTGGCTAGGGATGCCCTCCGGGCCAGCAGCCTTGCGAGGGTTAACACGTTTAAATGTTTTACTCACGTCAGCCAAGGACAAGGAGATCGGTCATTCTTGATAGCGGGCCGCGACAGTGGCACTGTATTATCCTCAAAGCGGGCAAAGAATGTGTTAAGTTCGTGAGGAAGCGTGACGTCGGCATCCCTGACGTGGCTGGTTTTCTTTTTGTAGTCTGTGATTTCCTGTAGACCCTGCCACGTACGTCTCGTGTCTGAGCCGTTGAATTGCGACTCCACTTTGTCTCTGTACTGGGATTTCGCTTGTTTGATTGCATTGAGGAGGGTATAACTACCCTGTTTATATTCAGCCATATTCGGCGGAAGTCGTGACACATATTCTCAGACCTCTTTCCGTGGTTAAATGTGGTGGTTCGCACTTTCAGTTTTGTGCGAATGCCGCCATCCATTCACGGTTTCTGGTTAGGGTAGGTTTTAATAGTCTCAGTGGGTGCAACATCTCCAATGTACTTCCTTATAAATTCACTCACCTAGTCAGCGTATAGGTCGATGTATTTTCTGAGGCTGACCGGAACATATCCCAGTCCGTGTAATCAAAACAATCTTGAAGCGTGGATTCCGATTGGTCAGACCAGCATTGAATGGTTCTACTCACTGGTACATCCTGTTTGAGTTTCTGCTATAAAAGACGGTAGGAGCAAGATGGAGTCGTGCCGAAGGGAGGGTGGGGGAAGGCTTTGTATGCATCGCGGAAGTTAGAGTAGCAGTGATCGAGTGTATTACACCCACGCGTAGTGCAATCAATATACTGATAGAATTTAGGTAGCCTTGTTCTCAAATTTGCTTTGTTAAAATCCCCAGCTACAATAAATGCAGCCTCAGGATATATGGTTTCCAGTTTACATAGAGTCCAGTGAAGTTCCTTAAGGCCCATCTTGGTGTCTGCTTGAGGGGGAATATACACAGCTGTGACCGTAACTGATGAGAATTCTCTTGGAAGGTAATATGGCCGTCATTTGATTGTGAGGAATTCTAGGTCGGGTGAGCAGAAGGACTTGAGTTCCTGTATATTGTTATGATTACACTATGAGTCGTTAATCATGAAGCATACACCCCCGCCCTTCCTCTTCCCAGAGAGGTGTTTATCTCTGTCGGCGTGATGCATGGAGAAGCCCGGTGGCTGAACCGATTCCGACAACATATCCATAGACAGCCATGTTTCCGTGAAACAGAAAATGTTACAATCTCTGATGTCTCTCTGGAAGGCANCCGGTGGCTGAACCGATTCCGACAACATATCCATAGACAGCCATGTTTCCGTGAAACAGAAAATGTTACAATCTCTGATGTCTCTCTGGAAGGCAACCCTTGCTCGAATTTCATCTACCTTGTTGTCAAGAGACTGGACATTGATGAGTAATATACTCAGGAGCGGTGAGCGATGTGCACGTTTACGGAGTCTGACCAGGAGGCCGCACCGTCTGCCCCTTCTGCGGCGCCGTTGTTTTGGGACGGCTTCTGAGATTAGATCCATTGTCCTGGGCGGTGGTCCAAACAGAGGATCCGCTTCGGGAAAGTCGTATTACTGGTCGTAATGTTGGTAAGTTGACGTCGCTCTTATATCCAATAGCTCTTCCCGGCTGTATGTAATAATGCTTAAGATTTCCTGGGGTAACAATGTAAGAAATAATAAATAAAAAATAAATAAAATACTGCAGTTTCCTAAGGACGAAGCGAGGCGACCATCTCTGTCGGCGTCATCTTGCATCTTCACAATCCCCAAGTCCAGAACAGATTCCGGAATGCGCAGTACCACACAGAGCCATGACTACATGGAACTCTATTCCACATCAAGTAACTCATGCAAGCAGTAAAATCACATTTAAAAAAACTACAACTTATGGAACAAGCAGACTGTGAAGAGACACACACACACACCTCCATTGTAATATTGTTGTATGGTGGTGTTATACATTTTGAATTGTACATATCTAGTGGTGCTATAATTTTATGTACTGTTTTATATTACTAGGCAAGTCAGTTAAGAAGAAATTCTTATTTACAATGACGGCCTACCCCGGTCAAACCCAGAAGACGCTGGGCCAATTGTACACTGCCCTATGGGACTCCCAATCATGGCCAGATGTGATTCAGCCTGGATTCAAACCAAGGACTGTACTGACACCTTTTGTATTGAGATGCAGTGCCTTAGACCGCTGTGCCACTCGGGAGCCCAACTATTTGTGTGTGATGTAAGTGCCTTATTGTGTTTGGACCCCAGGAACAGTACTGCTGCATTAGCAACAGCTAATGGGGATCCCTAATAAATACAAATACAAAATACATACAACCTGGACAGAAGTAAGACAGAAGTAAGTTTGATAGCTGGCTCAAACTGCAGGGCAGTCTTCAGGCAGAGATGTGCTACTTTTTATTGCAGTTGTTTTATATACTTCTCCAGAACAACCCCCTAAATATCTTTCAATCCTCCTAGTCCTAAACCTGCCTTCCTTGCCGTGGCTGGCGGAGAAAAAGAATAACAACCATATTTAGAGCAGAGAGAGAAAGAGGATGAGATTTCTGCCGTGCCAAAGAGGCTGTCAAAACCCATTACCTAAGTGTCCTTTAACTCCCCATATGCTTTTGTTGCCTAATCAGCTTTGTATCTCTCCAAATCCCAGATTGAGATAACAAACAAATGGATCAGCCCGTCGTTCACGGCAACGCTCGCCCCTAAGTACCTCAGCACCGCACTGCTGCAGCACTGCCTGGTGGCCAGGGGAGGAAGTGCAGTCTGACATTAATTTAAAAGAAGAGGAAAGGGGGGGCTAAGTTGCTAAGTCCACTTTCCCCTCCGTCGAATGGATCCCCTTCCCTCCCTCTGGCCTACTCGTTCCATGATCCTCTTGGCTTTTTCTTTTTTTCTTCTTTACTCTTGTTTTAAGGAGGATTGGAGTTTATTGCAGACAATCCACGCCGGTCGGGAAGTACAGTGGAAGGACCATGGACGGACTTCCGAGGGGAAAATCGCCTCACAATAGCACCAGGACTCTTATCAGACAATAGCACCAGGACTCTTATCAGACAATAGCACCAGGACTCTTATCAGACAATAGCACCAGGACTCTTATCAGACAAGAGGGCACCAAGGACTCCTTATCAGACAATAGCACCAGGACTCTTATCAGACAATAGCACCAGGACTCTTATCAGACAATAGCACCAGGACTCTTATCAGATTTAAGTGAAGGGTTTGTGGTTTAGAGCCTGAGCCTGAGGTCTCTCAGGGGTAAACTTTGAGACAGAGGGGGGGGGGATACAGTGATTATAGAAAGGGGTTTTAGCCGATGGCGAGGGCATGCTGAGAAGGCCTCTAATCGACTGGATGGCCAAAAGAGGGATATTTCGTTGTGATGCATCATGGCTCAGAATGCCGATTATCGCTTACAGAGGCAGCGGTTAGATACGTACATACTAGATTTGCACATTATTCTGAGGGACGGTACTACAGTAGAGGGTTGGTGATGAATCTGGAAGGTGTTATAACCCAGAGACCACAGGTTTAGGGCAAGTGACACAAGGAAAGCTCAGTCTGTTTYCCATTCGCATCAATGACAGACAAATTACCAATGAAGTGACAAACACACACACACAAACACCCCCTGCCTATGCTTCCCCATTCGTCCACTAATCWATATCAGACAAATTAGGCAAACAGATTGGGGAGAGAAAAGATTGACTTTGGGCAGGCTAATTAGCTCAGACTCATTAGGAGTCTTTAAGAGGCTGTGATTAGGGATGTTTGTTCACACGCTGTGCTGTGCTTAATGACTGGGCTAGATCACCAGCCAGGCTGCCCACAGGGAGAGAGGAGACGAGACACAGCCTATTGACAGTCATTAATATTTAGAATGAGGGTATATGGTGGGGGGCTGGGAGGGGATATGCACTCTAACGGAGCACCACAACTTAAAGAAGAGCAGTCGGTCGATGTAAGTGGCGAGGAAGGTTATTGGTGGGTTCAAACTCCACTTTTGGAGGTATAAAAACAGATACACGGACTGACTGCTAAAGCGCATGTTAAAGTTCTTCAACTAAAAAGTGTAAACTTAAGTAGAAAAGACCTCAACAGCCTGCAGCTCAACCTATAGACGGGTTGGTTGTTTAGCAACAAAACCGTGGCGTGCGCAACTATGGGGCAGAACAGACGGGGTTGGCTTAGACTGTTGACAACATGTAAACTATATTTAGTCTCCAATATTTATTGATAACATAAATACATTTGCACAATGAGCACTTGTTGTCTCTCAAATACATTGTTACAGTTTTTCCGTAGCTATCTAGAGGATTTTCGCCATATTAGCATAGACCTGACAACAGTCAAAACACCTCAAAACAAGACATGCTATCAAGATACAACCAGCTGAAAYGAGCCACCTACAATTCCCCACAAGGCAGCTTCTTGTCATTGTTGCTAGCTATCTGACTGTTCAGAATCACAACAACGCACGCCTTCTGGCCACATCGATGTGCGCGCATCCTTTTCGTGACATTGCCAGCCAATCCATCTATATTGTACTGTTCTCAACCTATACTGTGTTCTCAACTTCTCAACAAACTCTCCACGTACAACCACTCTCTCGCTACCCAAACCCTCCCACACAGTATTACATGGATGAGGACAGTGTTCTCTGATGGTGAGTAGGACAGATAGCTAGACCATCTAGAAGTGCGTCTCTTGTCTTGTCTCCATATCGTCATATGGCTAGCTAGCTGTCCTCTGGGACTAACAGCTCGCATTGCCTCCCCCCAACGCCCCCCATACCTATATCCCAACAGTACTCCCACTCCCCACCCTGGGGCGACAAACGATCCACAATGGAGAACAGAGTTGTTGGGGAAATGGGGGCCATTTATAACTACCAGCCCCCCCTCCCCTCCCCTCGCCCCCCCCCCCTGGTTTGGCGAATTGGTGGCGGAGGTGAGACGCGAGACAGAGCAAGAGCGCCCCTCTCCTGGCTAATGTCACACAATTACCTTTAAACCACTCTGACAGGCGCTGCACAAACATGCCAACAGAGTAACATCAAATCATAACTGTCACAGGTGATCGAGTTGAGCCATCGAGTGAGCCCGCCTGTGCCTGCTCTTCTGTCTGTCACACAGATGACTCCATGGTGTGTGTGTGTGCGTGTGTGTATGTATGTGTGTTGTGTGTATGTGTGTGGTGTGTGTGGGTGTGTGTGTGTGTGTGTGTGTGTGTGTGTGTGTGTGTGTGTGTGGTGTGTGTGTGTGTGTGTGTGTGTGTGTGTGTGTGTGTGTGTGTGTGTTGTGTGTGTGTGTGTGTGTGTGGTGTTGTGTGTGTGTGTGTGTGTGTGTGTGTGTGTGTGTGAGGCTGAGGATGCGTGTGTGTCGTGTGGAGAATGAGGGGGTGATTTGAATTGATAACAGAACACAAATATCATATCAACACAGCGATGTCAATCACTCATGCTGCTCAGCCCTCAGTCAGAGAGAGATGGATCACTTCCCTCTTCTGAAGCCTCTCTGTCTCGTCCTCCTCTCTCACTCACCTCTTTTTTTGCACTCCCTCTTTCTCTCTCTCACACACACAAGGGATCGGCGCATGCAAGCATGGAAAATGGAGTGACTAATGATATTCCTGTAATGATAAAACAAAACTGAAAAAGTCAACCATATTTACCGTACCACTAACATACAAAGCATTGACCTTTTAAATTGTTGATTTTTCTCAAAAGAAATAATTTGATAGATATACAGTAGGAAGAGAGTAGGAACTATTCTATTATGGCATCATGCTCTCGGTACAATTTGCCATTGTTTTCCTCAAGCTAAGTATTAAATGATGCTTTTAAAAATCTCAGGGAAAGTGACAATGGAGAATAGAATAAAAACTGTCCAGGATGGACATTTTCTTTGGCATCACCTTACATTAAACGATCACATCCACATCCAGTGCCTTCAAAAAGTTAACTCAAAGTTGCCTGGAAGCACCTGGATGATCATCATACTTTATAAACCTGAAGAACTCGCTCCGATGGGTGTTTTTTAAATAATTGATTTAAAATTCCCTGACTGTCAATGTTTTTAATTTGCTTTTTATGATTTGTTATACTCTTGTGAAATCTATGTTCTTTTTACTAGATTTACCTGTAGTTTTCTTGTTGTCTGTCTGTGATTGTGTAATGACTTGTTGCTGCCTATCTTGCCAGGACCTCTTGAAAAAAGATTTAAATCTCAATGAGCCCTTCCTGGTTAAATAAGGTTAAATAAATAAAAATAAAAAGACTCTTGGAAGAATGTTCTATAGACAGATGACTCAATAGTATAACTTTTCAACGACATGGGTCCATTAGACTGGTGAAAACCAAACACTGCATTCCACAGGAGAACCTCATACAACGGTCAGCATGGTGTTGGTAGTGTGATAGTTTGGGGATGCTTTGCTGCCTCAAGACCTGGACACTTGCCTTAATAAATAGAAGGAACCATGAATTCTGCTCTGTATCAGAGAATTCTACAGGAGAAWGTCAGGCCATCCGTCTGTGAGCTGAAGCTGAAACGCTGCTGGGTCATGCAACAAGACAATGATCCAGAACACACAATMATGTCTACATGAAAATGGCTAAAAAACAACAAATTTGAAGATTTGGAATGGCCTAGTCAAAATCCAGACCTAATCCCAATTGAGATGTTGTGGCAGTACTTGAAATGAGCAGTTCATGCTTGAAAACCCACAAATGTCGCTGAGTTACAGCAGTTCTGCATGGAAGAGTGGGCCAAAATCCCTCCACAGCGTCGTGAGAGACTGATCAACAACTACAGGAAGCATTTGGTTGGAGTCATTGCAGCTAAAGGTGGCACAACCAGTTATTGAGTGTAAGGGGGCAAATACTTTTTCACACCGGGGAACTGGGTGTTGCATAACTTTGTTTATTAAATAAATGAAATAAGTATGTAATTGTTGTGTTATTTGTTCACTCAGGTTTCCTTTATCTAATATTAGGTTTTGGTTGAAGATCTTTTTTTTTAAAGATACCATCAGTATCCAAAATATGCAAAAGTAGAGAACATTTGAACGGGGACAAATACTTTTTCACGGCACCGATACAATTTAGGCTGCATTTAGTAATCCAACAGCACAAGTAACAAATTCATATTTGAACACGTTCTTCTTGGCCATGGGCCTTCTGAAGTGCCGGCCAGAAGGAAGCCTCTCGAACTGAGGGTGTGGAGGGTGGGAGGGGTCGCTAACGACAGCCAGTGTCTTCCTTTTGGTTGCCTTGTGGGACAGACTGCTCAACTGTGCCTGTGGTCGACCAATTACTTTGCTGGCCATGTTTACTATTCTGGTCAGTTTGCTTTTGCTCCTCACGCTCTGATTGCCATACCAGATTGTCCTTTTGAACGTGAGGATGCTCTCCATCAGACTGCTGTACACCCTCTCCAGAACATCTAGGCTGAACCCTAACCCCTTCAATTTCCTAATTAGAAACAGGCGCTGGCAAATTATTATTGTTGTTATTATTTAAATACAGTCTGCAATCTTTGTAAATCTCAGCTTGTCATCAATTTGTGTCCATAGGTCTTTGAAACACTCAACCACCTCCACTGGTTGGTCATTCAGAGAGAGTGGTTGGGACATTGGCAGGTTGTTGCCATTGATGATTAGCTCCTTTGTCTTGTCCACGTTGATGTGGGGGCACTTGACCGGTCCGGGACCATTCTGGAAGGTTGTTGGCCTGTTTAAAATAGGTGTCCCCATCTGACGTAGTATCTTTAAAAAATTGTCCCACCAGAGCCATGTCATCTGCTTACTTAAAAAGGCTCACATTGTTTCCTGGATGAAGAGAGTGAAGAAGTGAAAGAGAGATTCAGTCAGGTATCTGACCCGTGCTGTGCAGCCAGAGGTTGGCCACCCAGCCGCCAGTGTGACTGCTCCTCTCTCCTCTCCCRGGCTTAGCTGTCACTGTTCTAATTGCCTGACTGTGACCCCGCCCCCCTCCATTCACCTGGCTAATTAGTCTTTCTTTAGGGCTCTCCACTTCAGTTCACTTTAATACAATTATAGCTTTATTGGCATGAAAACTGAGGGGAATTACATTGTCAAAAGTGAATTATGACTCACTCTCTATTTCTACAGRAGTTTTCCTTCAGTATTTTGGATTAGGGTAGAGGACTGGCAATCTGTTTGCTGAGAGGTCTAGAATGTGTGTTGATTGGATTACTGTAYTTACTTTGCTCTCAGTTTTTTACAGTTTCTTAGTGTCTTAGTGTGGACCATAATGTGGAGTGAATGGCAATAAATACCCCTGGCATAACTAGCACAACCCCCACACACACAAGCACTCATACATAAACACTCATATTAATATGGACTGTAGCACGTCTTTCCTCCTTCCCTTCAGGTGCCAGGGAATAATTTAACCAGACGGGGGAAGTTTTTTTTTTTAGAACAGAGGATGTGAGATGTGAGAATTAGAGCAGAGATTGAAGGCATGCAAATTACATGATACTGTTATGCTAATGAGCAGGGTGAGGGAGGGGGGCAGGTGGGGGGGGGTAAAGTTTGGTTAGGGAACGGGCTGGCGAAACAGCGGGCGTATGGGCGCCACTTGGGCGAGCAGTGAGTACCCACATTGCCATGCTGAGAGAGAGAACATTTAGCAAAGGAGACAGAGAGAGAAAAATCAARATTGAAGGAGAGAAATAGAGAAAAAGACAAGAGAGATGGCCCCACAGGTTAATGGATGCTGATTGATTCCCAAATTACATTTCACAACTACAYTCCTGGTCTTTTCTCTCACCATTCCACACACCCTCCCTCTCTGTTCCCACCTTTGKTTTGTTGTATTTGTTTCTCTTTAACTTGCACTTTGCAGTCTTTATAGTTCCTGTAGACACAAGCTTAATGAGCAGAGTAGAAATAACAGGCAGTAACTCAAATAAAATCTAATCAAATTTGATTGGTCTCTTACACATATTTGGCAGATGTTATTGCAGATGTAACGAAACACCTAACAATACAAAACAAAACACACAAATGCCCCCCAAAATGTAATGACCGAAATTAAGAAATATCAGAATGAGCAATGTCAGAGTCCGGAATATATATAAACAACAAAACAACAGGAAAATATTCAGACCCATTGASTTTTTCCACATTTTGTTACGTTACAGCCTGATTATGGGGTGTAGATTGATGAGAGAAAAAATGATTTTGTCAATTTTAGAATAAGGCTGTAATGTAACAAATTGCAGAAAAAGTCAAGGGGTCTGAAAACGTTATATTCTTCATATTACTTTTTTGCTGTAGACATCCTGGAGGGCAGGCAGTTTACCCCCAGTGATGCGTTGGGCTGATCGCAGCACCACTCTCTGGAGAGCCCTTTGACTCAGRCTAGAAATCAAGTTTAACCCTGTGTGACAATATTGGCTTCCGCACAGAAGCAATCAAACTTTTTAATTACATTTTTCCTCCCAAATGAAATCAGAATTGATTTCAAACAGTTCAAATGTTCAGAGTATTTTAGGAATCAAGAAGTTACTGAATTGCACCCCTAAATTTTGTTTATTATCTCTTTGGGGAAAATGTGCCTGACAACTCGATAACCTGGCATCCCATTATGGGAAGTTACACAGTAAAAATAATCCTGTCGTTTTGGCGAAAACTAACTGGCAGCCAGTTACCTGTAAATTACTGTAAATAAAGGTACAGCCAGTTACCTGTAAATTACTGTAAATAAAGGTACAGCCAGTTACCTGTAAATTACTGTAAATAAAGGTACAGTATGTTACCATAAATTCCAAATAAACTTTGGTTTACAGTCCATTACAGTGTATGTACTGTTAAAACCAGTTCTTGGGGGGTATTTACGGTAACATATTGTACCTTTTTTACAGTATCTTGTTGCCAGTAAATTTCCATAAAAACAACAGATTTTCTTTTACAGTGTATGGACAATCCTGTCATCCATGCACTAATGTGATAAATGGCTCTCATTTGATGAGAATGGCCTAGCAACAAAAAACAAGTCTGGCTACCAAGTGTTGGAATCTCAGCCATTCTACCTGCCTATATATGTGTTCTTGGTCTGCCTAAACCAGAGCAGAGTATTTGCCATGAAAGACAGTGTCTATGGGAGTTGGGACTTCCCATCTCTTCTTTAGTCAGACAGATTGAGCAAGACAGAGTGTGACGCTCCTGTGGAACCATGTCAGCTCATACATTCATTCTTCATWATTTTTTATCAAACACACAGAAAGTCTGTCCGGGTCTGGCAAAGCGCCAACGTCTCCACTCGATCTTCCCTGCCCTGACAGAACCAGARAGGCCCGTTCAACCGCTGTCTCCATTTGGACTTTAAATACATTTTAAGGGACTGAATGGGGAGACCGGGTTTTTGCAATCGGGTTTTTTAGGTGGTGCGGGTGGGGTGGCAGATCTTTATTGAACAAGACTGCACATATGCGACCTCCGCGCGCCATAACGTGTGATGGAACACTTTACCTCGAGATAAGCACGGGAATGAGAAAAAAACGATATAAAAAAATTGGGCGACGCACGCAATTCAATTTTTTTAAGCAAAATATTAATGATCTTTCATTTGGTTCTCATCAGAAAGGCTGCCGGGGGAAATTGCATTCTATACTGGTGAAAGCAAGTCAAAGCGAGACTGGATAATGGGCAATAGGTGTGTAGCCTAGGAGAAGAAGCGAGAGAGGGAGGGAGAAACGACAAATACCCTGATGGGGTGGGGGTAGAGAGCAGGGGAGAGTGGCTAAGGTTGGAGTGGGGGGAGAGAGAGAAGAAAATGGAGAGATTGGAAATATAMATTTATGACATTGAAAATGACTATGACAGAGTCGGGACAGGTCCCTTTACTCTCTCTTCTCTTTGGTAGCAGTCAACCTTGCAATGAGGGCAGATCACACAGAAATAGGCTGTTGGGGGGTGCTGAGCGCCGCAGATGGGATGAAATGAGGGGAGTGGAAGAGGTATGGATGCTTAGGTGGGAGGGGGGTGAGGGAGGTAGCCTGGTAGGGGTGAAGAAGGCCATGAGCGGGTGAGATGATGTTGTCAGTGACCGATGTAAATCGCAGCACTAACAGACACAGTCGGCTGGCTGCGCGGGGCGGGGCCTGCCGCCACAGCAATGGCACTGACAAATTGAATATTTTCGGAGGACTTAATCAGAGGAAAATGGGGTTTCATCTGCACGCCTCCCAGCCGCCCGCAAAAAAATAAATGATTGCCTGTCCCTCTCGTTTTCACCCTCTCGTCCCTCTCTCTTTCTTTCTTTTCTCCCTAGCACTCTCTCTCTCTCACTGAGCACAGCTACTGAACCATGGGAAGGTTACCAAAAGGGAGTATCTGTGGCATTTTACAAAAGGAGAGGGAAACACAAGAGCACATACACACACATAGACCTTGCAGAAATATGTATTCGATGTTTATGTATTCCTATTGGTTGGTTAAATTTACAAATCAATAAGGTCATTGGTCATGCTTGCAGATTAGGGAGATYGCGACGTACCAGTCTGTATTGACATGCAAGCGGCAGGTCATGTTCTGAAATACTGTATTCTATTTAAGCAATAATACACGAGAGACCATGTGTTATGACATTTTTATYAYGGTTGTGACGTGGTCACTGATTTCTGCATGTCTAATGTTAAYACTAGACTCAGGTTACTGGTCCACTTGCTCTTCATCTTGTTTCATTTCTTTCATGTCCCCCTCCTCTTCTTGTTGGCACAGTTCTTCAAATGTTAGTGGATAAAACAAATCAAAAGTAACTTTAAAATCAYCCATACATGACAAGTTACAGGTGCTAAGGCTAGTAGTTGTAAAAGTAGTGGTAGTGCGTTGTCTCATATATCATTGGCAGGATAGGCTCTAWCAATGGGGAATTCCAAACCACCAGTTGTATAAAAATAAATGTTTTGTCATACCCGTGGTATACGGTCTGATATACCACAAGCTGTCAGCCAATCAGCATTCAGGGTTCAAACCACCCAGTTTCTAATTTCATATTTACAATGTATTTTTTWAAATCTTGATTTAACTAGGCAAGTCAGTTAAGAACAAATTCTTATTTACAATGACRGCCTAGGAACAGTGGGTTAACTGCCTTGTTCAGGGGCAGAACGGCAGATTCTTACCTTGTCAGTTTGGGGATTCGATCTAGCAACCTTTCGGTTACTAGTCCAATGCCCAACGCTCTAACCACTAGGCTACCTGCCGCCCGTATACGAGTTCACTATGTACTGTACATGTCCTGATATGTGTRCTGTATATGTACGGTACCTGTTAGATATTGGGGGCATTCTGGGATGTGTTTAGTGTATGTTATTTCTGTAAGCGATGAGTTAGCTAGCATGCTCTAATTGTAACGGTCACAGTAGCTCCCTGCTAATTCAGTTATTTCCATGRCAACAGACAAATCACAAATGTACAGCCATCAATATACTGTTGTCCTGCACATCTAATGTGCTTCCTTGTGTCTATCATCAGGTACTTGCATTTATTGTATTTTGTAAAATGTTTGTCATTGTTATGACGTTTGATTACAAAATACCCAGTCTGATATGGACATGCAAGCTACAGATCTGCAGCCATCAACATACTGTTGTCCTGAACATCTTATGTGCTTCTTTGTGTCTCTTGTCAGAATAAACACCAATCAACTGGGATGGCTGGCTGGACAGTCCTTTCTTTAAAAACACAACGCAAAATAGTTACGAAGTACAATCTCAGCTGTTACAYTGTTGCCGTGACCTGTCTTCTTGTCTTCGCTGGACATCTGTTACATACACACCCTCGCTGATGGGCTTAGACCCAATATTATCACAGACTATACACAAATAGATAGACTCATGCCAGACTTTAGTTTAGACCACTGACCAGGGAACCCCTCTCAGGAAAATCAGGGACCCCATCATACGTTAGGGAAAAACAATGTTTTCACATCTTGTCTTATCATCAGGTGAATGACMRGCTAATGCCAAGGAGAAGTAATCAACATCTTAAAATTAATAGATTTGGTAGATCGTTTTTCATTATTTTGACCACCCCACATTATAATTGGAAGAGGKCGAGGTCAAGTTTACCGTTGAAGCTGCTTCACTCAAATCTGCCTCACGCCCCACCTCTCCAGAGTTTAGTTAGCTTCTTAGCTAGCTGTGAAAGCATTAGTTTTATTAGCCTTAGCCTATTTAGCTCAAACCAGCTAATCTGCTACTGCCGCAATGGATATAAAAATTTGGCTTCGCCAAATTACCCAAATAAAGCCAAAAGGAGAAGGATGGAAAACCACTGAGTCCGCCGCMAAGCCCAGCATCGATGATGCTGCCGAGCTCCTGCTAACTCCGCATGCAGAGCCTATTCAACCTTCCACGAGCCCCCGCCAGGATAATGGCTCCACAGCCCCCTCCACCTCTGTTCCTGACAATCTTGGAACAGAGGAGCCAGCCCAGGTTAGCCTAGAATGATAGCCTAGCTGCAGATTTTCTGTCCAAAAACGTTCATGTAATAGCAACTGGTTCATAGGAAGAGAGTTGGTTTTATAATCGGTTACTGCAGATGCAGCATTTTGTTTCCCATGTCGAAAGTTCTGTGTTGGCTCCAGTGCTAATGCAGGCAAGGCGTTCACCCAAGTTGGGTATTCTAACAGGAAGCTTGCTATTGATAGTATCAAAGGATTGGCTAGGCAYGCATCAAGCAAACAGCATTTGAAATGCACTTAACTGTGGAAAGAAAAACAAGTTTGAAGTGCTATGGGAACATCGGTGTCAACACTTGCTAATGATGGGCAGCTGGCGAGAAATCACATGTATTTGTCAGCGATTGTGGACATCACTGAGTTCCTTGTTTCAAACCAGTAACCACTGAGGGGGACATTGGATGAGATGAAGTCAGGAGGGCAGGGGGACAGTAGACTTTCTCTGTCTATGATGGAATATACTCTCCGGTGTTTAGCCCCAATACAATGCCACACACACATCACACAATATTCMAAATGAAATCACAGGGCTCATGAGTGTGGCGTCCACAGCTATATGCGAGAACTCAATTTCCACTTTGGCAAACRTGTTCAGTCAGCACAGAAGAAGCATGCTACACCCGAGGAAAGTTCAACTAATCCAACTGGCATTCGAGGGGCATTTTACAAGAAGATTTCCGGGAGAATGAAATGATTGATTACTCAGGCAGTTTCACAGAGAATCAAGGAGGCTGCAACTCTTCTAAAGAAGTTAAGAAACAATCTAGCTGGTTGYTTTTTATAAAAATTCAATATAATTCCAATTCAAGGGCTCCCGAGTGGCACAGCGGTCTAAGGCACTGCATCTCAGTGCTTGAGSYGTCACTACAGWCACCCTGGTTCAAATCATAACCGGCTGTGATTGGGAGTCCAATAGGGTGGCGCACAATTGGCCCAGTGTCGTACGGGTTTGGTTGGTGTAGGCTGTCATTGTAAATAAGAATTTGTTCTTAACTGACTTGCCTAGTTAAATAAAAGAACCCAAACGATGCCACTGGGTATAGCTACATATCGGTATGTTTCATCGTAGAAAAATATGATTGTCTTGGTAGCCTATTGGTTGTAAATGTACGTATTGGAAACGTGTTTATGTTAGGCAGCATTGCTCAATTGATTACGTGGGTTCTGATCCACAGAAGAGTATTATGCCTCGCCTCCCGAGTGGCGCAGTGGTCTACGGCACTGCATCGCAGTTGCTAGCTGTGCCACTAGAGATCCTGATTCGAGTCCAGTTTCTGTCACAACCGGCCGCGACCAGGAGTCCCATGGGGTGGTGCACAATTGGCCCRKCATCGTCCAGGGGAGGGTTTGGCTGGAAAGCATGTCCTTGTCCCATCACGCTATAGCGACTCCTGTGGCGGGCTGGGCGCATGTACGCTGACACTGTCGCCAGGTGTACGCTATTTCCCCAGACACATTAGTGTGGCTGGTTAAGCAGGTATTGTGTCAAGAAGCAGTGGGGCTTGGTTGGGTCGTGTTCCAGAGAACGCATGACTCTTGACCTTTGCCTCTACCGAATCTGTATGGGAGTTGCAGCGATGAGACAAGACTGTAACTACCAATTGGGGAGAAAAAGTGGTAAAAGGAAGAAAAAAAAGAAGTGTATTATGTCACATCACAACGTGTTGCTGTACTCATGAGCTGCATGGTTTTCTATGTTTGAAGCAGGCCTATAGGCCTAGTTGTTTGGCAAGACAGCTGTGCATGGCTGCATCTCACTGTAGTCTGTTTTGGTTTTGCTGTTTTGGTTATTTGGGTCTCCATTCGCCTTTCGTTTACTGAGTTCGTTTACTGTTAATGTAATTAGTCTAAATATAGATTGTGTCATGCCTTTATCAATCTGATATTTTGTTTATAATGCCTAACTGGTATCGCTGTTTTGTTCTGTTTGCATTCGCAGTTGAGTTGGTATTCTAAGCCAAACTGCAATTCAGTATTTTTTGTTTGCGTGCAACTCAATATTATTAGCAAGGTGTTCCTAATGTTTGGTATACTGAATGTACAGTCTGTGATTTAGGGGCATGGAGAATTAACTGCATTTTTTTTATTTTACTGTACTTTACATGATGATTTAGGAGTAACCTTATTTGATAGATACCAGAACTATTCTGGAATAGTGATGAAGAAAAAATTGAAAGGCTATTCAGAAAATAAGTGCTCCTGGTTGCAAAGTTTATTTCCAAAGCTTGGAACACGCAACAAAGTTGTTTTGTGTTTCAATTGTTTTCATTTCAGTAAGAATGCAAATATGTACGTAGTACAGTACCAGTCAAAAGTTTGGACACACYTACTCATTATTTTTACTATTTTCTACATTGTAGAATAATAGTGAAGCATCAAAACTATGAAATAACACTTATGGAATCATTTAGCAACCAAAAAAGTGATAAACAAATGAAAATAAATGTTGAGATTCTTCAACGTAGCCACCCTTTGCCTTGATGACAGCTTTGCACACTCTTGGCATTCTCTCAACCAGCTTCACCTCGAATGCATTTGACTGGTACTGTATGTAGGTATATACTGTATCTATCTATGTATGTACATGTCTGCTTATATAAGTATGATAATTTTATTTCGATACCGCAAATACAGTGTCTTATAAGGGGGCTGGGCATCATGAAAATGCAAATTTATCAATCAATAATGCAGTATAGCCTATGTATATTTCAGTGAAGTACATATACTTATGTATTGTATTACCAACCTCACACATAAAAACACACACACCAGCCCAGATTCACAAAACGCTTATTTTACAAAAAAAGAAAAGAAAGACATTTCTTCTTAAGGTTTTGTGCAGTGGTCTAAGCCACTGCATCGCAGTGCTAGCTGTGCCACTAGAGATCCTGGTTCGAGTCCAGGCGCTGTCGCAGCCGTCTGCGACTGGGCGACCCATGGGGCGGCGCAAAATTGGCCCTGCGTCTTCCGGGTTAGGGAAGGGTTTGGCCGGCAGAGATGTTCTTGTCCCATCGCGCAGTAGCGACTCCTGTGGCAGGCCGGATGCAATGCACGCTGACACGGTCGCCAGGTGCACGGTGTTTCCTCCGACACATTGGTGCGGCTGGCTTCCGGGTTAAGCAGGCATTGTGTCAAGAAGCAGTGCGGCTTGGCTGGGTTGTGTTTCGAAGGACGCACAGCTCTCGACCTTCGCCTCTCCCGAGTCCGTACGGGAGTTGCAGCGATGGGACAAGACTGTAACTACCAATTGGATACCACGGAATTGGGGAGAAAAACAAGTAAAAAATATACAAACTATATATAAGGTTTGTGAATCTGGGCCCAGGTCTCTATGCCGCAGGTGACCATCGAGTGCTGGATAAACACTAATAAATCTTCCTTCTCACYGCAGCAATCAGTCATCTATCAGCACTGCACTGGGAGTGGGGAGTGTGTGTATGTGTGTGTTGGGTGGATATCGGTGTTTGGTGTAATGAATGATATGTGCGGCATAAAAGGTTTGGTATGCTGCTGAAGGGTWGTGTGGAGAAGGGTTTGTGTATTTTGGTGCGGGGTGGGTGTGTTTAGATGGTGTATGTGGTGTTGCGAGMGAATGCGGTGTTGCAAGCGAATGCTAACAACAACACCGACCGAGCTAGTAGCTCATGCTCAAGATTATGGTGAACATTCCCGTACAAAAATAACATTCTAAACAAGCAGAATTYGAGTCCATGCATACATTAAGATGACAAGGAACATATTACCTTAGTTTTTTGTGGATATAGAGCGATATTTACACACTTCTAATCACAAAATTAGCAGAGAAGAAAAATACAGCTTACCTTGTTCAGGTAGGTCGGAACATAGAACATTTATAATGGCTGATGCAACAGGTTCAGAGGAAAAGGACCGAACCATTCTACAGTTCTCGATTGTAAAACTCCGATGAGAGATACTGAGGGATTTGCATCGGTTGTACAAAAGGTACACCAACTTAATCATAGTTAAAGATGAATGGTAARTTAAGCAATACCACAGTAGAACATTAATTCAGAAATTAAATAACCCCAAAAGTGACCTGATTGAACCAGTCCACTCAAAATAAGTGTGAAGAGTCAAAGTAGCATACCTCTGCTATATCAAAATAAAATATCTCATAACCCAACAAAAATGACCTTGCAAACCAGTTACCTGTAGTTTTCTATATTGCCTTGATACACAATTTAGCGTAGCTGTAATAGATGTGCTAGCATATAGCTGTTCCATCCATAGACCCACATGAGCAGAGAGGGCTTCACAGCTTTGATGACATTATCTATTTATTCCATGATGAATGTAGCAATCTCCCCCTGTTGCCCTGTCTGCCTAATTTGTTATGATGTGACACAGTGGAGGCTGTTGATGGTAGGTCCAGCAGCTAAGTGGGATGAGAACTCCAAAAAGACCACGAGGCTGACAAAATATGTATTTGTTTTGATTTGTTTAGTTCTGGTGTCCGAAAGACACCAGATTTATGGTTTGCAGTAGAACAGTAGGCTACATACTCAACATGATTTCATTCCAGTTTGAGTCTACAATAGTTTGAGTTGAAGTGGAAATTGCTGAAACAAAGTCATAGATGCACATACTTAAGCAATAATACATGAGAGGCCATGTGTTATGACATTTTTATCATGGCTGTAACATGTTCATTGACCACCACAGCCATGATAAAAATGTCATAACACATGGACTTAAGTGTATTATTGCTTTTATACAAAGAGTTACCAGCATTAAAAAGCAAGATTTTTCAACAAAACGTGATGCTACATTCACTAACAATGGTTGTCAAGTGCAATTTTAGGCGTTCTCTGGTTGTTAGTTCTATTAGTATTGACTGCCATGTAAAGCAAAACWGCCCAAGTGCTGGTTGATAGTTCCAAAACTTTTCAGGTTGCAATGGAAGCTCTAGCCACCTTGCTAGCTTGCCTATTACACAGCGAACACAATCACTTCAGRCTGAAGCTGGAAAGACAGCAAACTAGCTGCATTTCGTTTCGTTTGACCTGTTTTTCTATTGACATTTCTTTGTAAATATCAATTAAAAAATTATGCTTATTCATGATTTCGACTGACTGAGAAAAGCTGCCTGTCTGTCTTGTCCCGACTCCTGACACCTTCATTACTAAGGAACACAGTAGAGATCTAAAGTTTATAAATTGCATGGCTGGGCAGTGGATCAGTCTACATAGTTGTAGTAGTAGTAGTAGTAGTAGTAGTAGTAGTAGTAGTAGTAATAGTAGTAGTAGTAGCAGTAGCACATTGCTAGGTAACAATGGCATTTTTCATGAACGTACTGGCAATGTGTGTGTTGTGTAGTATGGGCAGGACAGACGAACAATGGGAATTCCAAACCAACCGTTGCATAATAGGAAATTAGGCTACAACTGAGATAGGTTGGAAACATACTGCATGACAGACCAGGTATTTGGGAACATATATTATCTAGCATTTGTCAATTTAATGTGGACATAATCATGGCCGCAAACCCAAGAGCTATGTCTTAGAGACATATGGGTAGACTATGTAGTCCAAATGCCCCATCAGAATCCTCCCTCYCCTCCCATTGGTTAAAGGTCAAGTTAAAGCTGGGCAGGAAGTATATCTGCARGAGAACCCAGATCCACCTGGGTGCCACAGTAACAACAGGGCAGCGAACCACAACCGAGCATGAATCACTTAGCGGAGCAACAGTTAAATTTGTCACCTTTTGCAGCAGATTACATCCCTGACACGAGTAGAGTTATTACTTTACAGGATCAGGGACAGGGGACAGGGGGAGGGAGGGCTGGGGAGGGGACCACTGAGCTGGTTGATTCTCTCTGAGATATGGCTACTGCAGGCCCCCAGGCCTGGCCTTATAGCAGCTCAACAAGACATCACCATAGCAACACCSACCCATAGCACGCGCTCCAGTAGGTATATTTCACTKGTCATCCCCAAAGCCAACACCTCTTTGGCCGCCTTTCCTTCCAGTTCTCTGCTGCCAATGACTGGAACAAATTGCAAAAATCACTGAAGCTAGAGACTTATATCTCCCTCACTAACTTTAAGCATCAGCTGTCAGAGCAGCTTACCGATTACTGCTCCTGTACATAGCCCATCTGTAAATAGCCCACCCAACTACCTCATCCCCATATTGTTATTTATTTATCTTGCTCTTTTACACCCCAGTATCTCTACTTGCACATCATCATCTGCACATCTATCACTCCAGTGTTAATGCTAAATTGTAATTATTTCGCCACTATGGCCTATTTATTGTCTTACCTCAGTAATCTTACTACATTTGCACACGCTGTACATATATTTTTCTATTGTGTTATTGACTGTACGTTTGTTTATCCCATGTGTAACTCTGTGTTGTTGTTTTTGTCGCACTGCTTTGCTTTATCTTGGCCAGGTCGCAGCTGTAAATGAGAACTTGTTCTCAACTGGCCTACCTGGTTAAGTAAAGGTGAAATAAAAATWAATWAATTAAAATTACTGCCTCCCCTGGTCTGGTATTAAAACAGTGTACCAACCAATGGTGTGTGTATTTTGCATTTGAGTAATTTACGCTATCCAGAGCGACTTACAGTTAGTGCATTCATCTTAAGATAGCTAGGTGGGACAATCACATATCTCAGTCATAAACCACATTTCCAACCACAGTTTTTATGTGAGTGAAGTCATATCGTATTTTTAAAAATCACAACAGCTGTGATGGAAACAGGAAGTTTCGGTGTAATTTTATAAATGCCAACAGATAATTTGTTYGTTCGACATGGTGGGATCTGTTTGTGTCTGTAAAATGTATTATGTGGGAAATGTCGGTGGAAATGCCATTATGTGCAAATATGGGTACTGTGGGATTATTTAAGATACTCTTTGATGAGGGTTTCAGATGTTTTCGGGAATATGGACAGGGACTCTGCTGGATTGCTCAGATCTGTAATGCTCAGGTAATTTACTTTACAGGAATAAGAGAGGTAGAGAAGGGAAGCCAGGTAATGTCCTGCTGTGTAGAGTAGGTGGTATACAAGTATTATGTCCGTTTTTCAGTGCCTAAATTTGACTTGAAGCTGTTTGTAACACATAACACTTTCAAAAACCTTCCATTACTTCATAATGATTAGTGCTATGGCTGTTACACATACATATGATACAATTTAGGAACAGATCCACTGTGGACCAGGGTCAGTCCTCGTTCTCTCGCTTACAAAGAGAGTCTCTTTTAGTAGGAGCCCAGGACAAACTGGCTTCATCTCTCCACCTATCCTCTTGGGTGCTTTTCCACTCTTGCGGTGAGAGAGAGAGCTGGCGCTTGATGGTCGGTGGGCTGCATGGCGGTGGCTCTCGGTCTCCAAGACGGGATTTGGATTGTTCTGCACTGCTGTGAATCAGGGGGGTTAGCGGAGAGAGGCGGTCTGGCCAATCAGAAGGCCCTCCTCTGTAGGAGATAGAGGTCAGAGGTTATATACATAGATCCACTACTGTTATTATACTTGTATRGAGTATCTTTATACAGTAATGTTAATGAAAAGTGCATAGATACATAACCTCTTTTTTCAAATCTATTGCAATTGTATATTGAACAACTTTGTGATTACTCAACTTGKACAAAGTTATCTGTTCAATAGTAAACATACTTAATGACATTTAAAGTAAGTTWGATTTGAACTTTCATGGCTAGTTATATGGTTGTGCATTATACAACTGTTGTTTATTTGACTGTAGTTGAAATAAAGTGTTACCCGATTAATACCCATACCAACTGACAGTTTGTATGCATCTTAAATACTGGATACCAGTATCATTTGTTTTAGTATTTTATCTGCCACTCTTTTAGACTCATTTGCAATTCTGGCCAGGCTTATGGCTGCATCTTCTCTTATAATTGAAGAATCTTTTGTTATTATCTGTTTCMATTTGGAAATCTTACATTTTAAGACTTAAAACTCTAAGACTTGGCTGTGTTGGCCAACTCTGGGCTGAAGTTATTTTCTCTTRAAGTAGTTTAGTTTCTTTGAAAGTCCTACTAATTAAAATTGTCCATCTGTCTCATTCCATTATAATGCAATTGATAAGGGAAGTTATACCTTATCAAAAAAGTAATATACTTTTGGTGAATTTCAGACAATAGAACCTCAATGATATTCTGTACTGTAGTTAGCTACTTATAAAACTACAAACAGTTTGCTGGAATATGCCTATTTCCCGTGGTGTGCACATTTGACTGTAACACATACAAACTAAATGTATTTTACAGACGGGGGATCTGAAAATGAGTGCAGTTATCCATCTTGGAAAGTCCCTCACATTTCCTCTTCTTCTGATACGGAGCTCAGTACTGACGATTATTTCCCCCCTTCCTTAAACTCTCACAAACACAGTCCCAGATCTGACTCTCCTTCTCTCTTCTCTCTATCCTGATCTCTGTCCCCTCTCTCCTCCTCCACACTCGGCCCTTCTCTCACGTCATTAAATGTCCTGTCTGCCTGTGTATACTATCTGTCCCTTGTGGCGCTCTATGCTAAATTCCATCATTAAAACCCATTACCCAGCTATCAAAACCCCCTTGTAATTCCAGCTAATGATCTAATTTCTCTAAGTGTCACCCGTGTCAGTCAGCAGCAGGGCGCCGGCAAACGTCCAAAGGGTAACTGGTCAGAAGATTAATGACCCCCATACCCCCCCCTCCATCCATACCCCTCTCCTCCACCCATACCCCTCCCCTCCACCCATACCTCTCCCTCCATCCAACCCCTCCTCCTCCACCCATACCCCTCTCTCTTCCATCATACCCCTCCCTCCCCATCCCTCTCTCCTCCACCAACCCATACCCCATACCCCTCCCCCTCCACCCATACCCCTCCCCTCCATCCATCCCTCTCCTCCACCCATACCCCTCCCTCCATCCATCCCTCCTCCTCCAACCCATACCCATACCCCTCCCCTCCCCTCACCATACCTCCCCTCCAATCCATCCCCTCTCTCCCCATACCCTCCCTCCATCCATCCCTCTCTCTCCACCATACCCCTCCCCTCCACCCAATACCCCTCCCCCATCCATACTCCTCCCTCCACCCATACCTCCACCATCCCTCCCTCTTCCTCCATCCATACCCCTCCCTCCTCCATCCATACCCCTCCATCCAAACCTCCCTCATCATCCCTTCTCTCCTCCCATCATACACTCCCCATCCCCTCCTTCCATCCATACCCCTCATCCATAACCTCCCCTCATCATCCCTCTCTTCCTCCATCCATAACCCATACCCCTCCTCCATCATCCCTCTCTCCTCCTCCATACCCCTTCCCTCCTCCACTCCATACCCTCCCATCCATCCCTCACTCTTCCTCCATCCATACCCCTTCCCTCCATCCATCCCTACTCTCCTCCATCATACCCCTCCCCTCCATCCATACCCTCTCCTCCATCCATCCCTCCTCTCCCTCCATTCCATACGCCCTCCCCTCCATCCATACCCCTCCTCCTCCAATCCCATCCCTCTCTCCTCCATCCATTACCCCTCCCCTCCATCCATACCCCTCTCCTCCATCCATTCCCTCGTCTCTTCCAAAAAAGGTTAGAGGAAATCAGTGGCCTACCAAAAATTACACGAAAGTGAGCGAGGGACAGAGTGTTCTGATAACCACACCCGTGTGTACGTTTGTGTGGTGCGTGCGTGACTGCTCAAATATTCCACTTTAATAGCTAGGCCAGATCAACTAGGGGCCTGATTTTGGTAAAACGAAAAGGTGGGAAAAAGAGAGAGCCAGGTAAGAGGGAGAAATGCCTGCTGTTTGACAAGAGGCCATTCTAAATCCCATACACATCCATCATAAGTGAAGGTTTATGTACTCTGAAGGGGCGATAATAGCATTTAGCATTTTCACACAGCTTCCTGTGGTCTGGATTTGAGTGGAGAGAAAGAGGGGTGAAGAAAGTGGGGTAGAGGACACGGGTCGTTTCTTTTCCCTCCTTCCTCTTCTTCCTCCACCTCACAGGCTCCTTCCTCCTCTTCCTCTTCCTCCTCCTCATAGGCTSCTTCCTCTCCTCTCCCACTCTTCGGGAAATCATTCCCTGAATTGGAAAAGGGGCCCTGGGGCCACCGGGGCGCCCAGTCACTCGTTTTTTCAAAGTGGATAATTGACTACCTTCGCCTGGTAATTCGTCGCCTGCATATGCCAGCTAATACATCAGTGGGAGAGAAGCCCACACACTCTAACCTCACACACACCAAGCATACACACACACACCAACCTCACACAACCCACTCTCCATCCTCACACACACACACACACACACACACACACACACACACACACACACACACACACACACACACACACACACACACACACACAGAGGGCCCAGGCCGGGCCCCCCCCTTCCCAAAGAGCCAGGAGCTGGGAATGAGAAGAGGGTTTGAAGTGGTGGAGGAAAAACCTAAGATGATACATGGGCCCATTGTGACATAATGACTCCCAAATACCTTTAAGCAGAGCAGACTGTAAACCTGTATCTATACTAATCTGGGAGGAAATATGACTGTTTACACATTAAAGGGGACTGCAAAAGAACCAGCTATGAAATTAATTGAGCAATCAGGACATTGGAAAGAAATGTTGTACATGGCCTCTCTATTGCCGAGACCACATTTATCATCGCTGAGCTGGCGGTCCCATTCTTTTATGTTTTACCCCCTCCTCTCACTTACTGTTTTAACAATAATCAAATGACTTTAAACACTGTAACTCCATTCACTCCATTGAGCATGATGTGAAAGTTGAAGAGAAAAGGTCTCGGGGACACACATGATAAATACATCAGGTGCTGACACCGCTATTGAAAACACATAAAATACCTTTGTTTTGTCGCAATAATCCTAATCTGTTTGGTGATGGGGGTACATTAATGCCATACTTGATAAACTTATGTTGAGGTAGTTTTTAGACACATATATATAACAATATACAAGCTTATATTTTTATTGATTAAGACCTCAATTAATCGTTATTATATTTTTTMATCTTTATGTAGGTATATTTATTAATGTGCTCATAAAGTATACATTTAGCATATCACCTTTCATTTGTTTTGTGCAAGCTACTGTAGATTTGAAAAATATTTTTTTWATATTTTGTATCTGCCTTTACATTTCTTTCTATGCAATTCCTCAGCTAATAGTTTTAAAAAGTGTCTTTATTTTTATTTAGTTAAATCATTGTCTCTATTTCTATGATATCCCTTACATAACATTTTCAGTAGTGCTAGCCTACTAATTTGATCACCATGAGAAAGGCAAACTTACCTGCAATACAGGACCTACAGATGTAGGATCTTAATTTGATCACCATGAGACAGGCGAACTTAAATGCAATACAGGACTTGTAAAAYGTGTAGTGTATTTGAGGTTTAAAAAGGCTTCTGATGTTTGTAATTTACACTTTGACATTTCAGACTTGATTTTCCCTTACTAAAAATATATCAACCCCTACAAAAATGTCCATTAGTTATAATCCACATAATAATTCACATTTCCTATTGCTGCAGGATTATTTTCCTGCTGTAGCAAACTGGCTCAAATGGCGATCCTACATCTGTACCACTAATATAATGCAAGTTAAAGTAGAAGTGGTGGTGGTCGTGCTGTACAATGGCGTGATTTATCATCTGATGGTCCTGTGTGGAAGTATATTATTCTCCCTCTCTCTGGTGTAAAGTGGTGTAGGCTCCAGGCCACAGTTTTTACCTTGCCCTTGTTCCAGGCTGTGGGCTGGAGGAGAGACTAAAGTAAGAATGGGGCCGCTGGCCCCTCAAGGGTACTGTAGCTACTACAGCTCCCTGCTTAGAGCGGAGCTTTGAGCTTTTGCCCATTACAAAAACTCCCTGAGGTTCATTAGACTCATAATAGCTTTTAGTTTGATATAGCATGCAAGGGTTCCCTTCAGTAATTACATTCATATGACGTACTCTCCTATTTTTATTGCATGCATTTCCCATGTAAAGTAAAGGGCTGCTCAATATCCCACAATAGTATACATAATATACTGTATACACATGACTCTAGGGTTTTCATTTTAACAATAGAAAATATCACATTTCCATTGTGACGGTATTACAAAATGTTTTATTATAAAAAATATTTTTATAGGTATAGTACTATTCGCCTACACAGTCTACTGGTAATGATTTCATCATTTCCAAATAATGTATTTGTTTTAATAATAAAAAATTACAATAGTATTGTGTAAATGTGTAACCAAATTACCACGGAAATTAAAGTATAGGTAGGCAAGAAGCGGTAAAGATGAATATTCTCTGAGAAAAAAGGAATSGCTTCAAAAGACCAAGACTACAGGAAAAGAAGGACCGAGCACGCCCCCATTCTCATCGACGGGGCTGAGGTTGAGCAGGTTGAGAGTTCCTTGGTGTCTACATCAATAACAAAATAACATGGTCCAAGCACACCAAGACAGTCGTGAAGAGGGCACGACAAAACCTATTCCCACTCAGGAGACTGAAAAGATTTGGCATGGGTCCTCAGTATCCTGACTGGTTGCATTACTGCCTGGTATGGCAACGGCTCGACCTCCGACCACAAGGCACTACAGAGGGTAGTGCGTACGTCCCAGTACATCACTGGGGCCAAGCTTCATGCCATCCAGGACCTCTATACCAAGCGGTGTCAGAGGAAGGCCCTGAAAATTGTCAAAGACTCCAGCCACCCTAGTCATAGACTGTTCTCTCTGCTACCGCATCGCAAGCTGTACCGGAGCCCCCAAGCCTAGGTCCAAGAGACTTTAATAATTCTACCAACATGTGCATATTACCTCAATTACCTCGACTAACCGGTGCCCACGCACATTGACTCTGTACCGGTACAGCCTGTATATACCCTCGCTATTGTTATTTTACTGCTGCTCTTCAATTATTTGTTACTTTTATTTCTTATTCTTATTTTTTTWACTGCATTGTTGGTTAGGGGTTGTAAGTAAGCATTTCGCTGTAAGGTCTACACCTGTTGTATTCGGCACATGTGACAAATCCAATTTGATTTGATCAATGTTGTTTTCAGGGACTGAGTTTAATGCTGCTGCTCTCTGATCAATGAAGCTCTAGCTTCCTCTAGTGTATAAAAAAGGACGCTACAAGACAAGACATTTAAATACTAAATAAAAAACTCAAAACTATCACAGAGCTGCCAACTCATGCATTGTCCGTGAGACACACGCTTTTCACCCTCTTCTCAAGCTCTCAAGGCACACGTCTTATACCTCACACATTGAAAAGTACTGCTTTTGTTTTTCTAATTAGTCCATTGTATAGTCAGCGCGTTAACTTTTCAACTGTGCTCCAAATAGTTTTGAAATCGGAGCATCTTMRCCTGATATTGAACATCACGAACCTCCATCATTRTCCTGTCTTGCCACAGCACTGTRAACCGTGGCACAWTAAAGCATATGATTGCTCTAGTTATGTAAAGGATCAAGGGGATTGGATGCGTGTTTTAAAGAAACGCCCCTCAAGACTAGAGTGGAGATGAATAGAAAATGTTCTCTTGAGTTTAGTAACCTGCTGTCTAGACCGGGCACGGGCGTGCRTCCTCGTGYGCCATTGCGCGCATGTTGATTTTGTACATCCACACCAGGCGATCCAAGACAGCAGGTTGAAATATCAAAACGAACTCTGAACAAACTATATTAATTTGGGGACTGGTAGAAACACATGAAACATTCATGGACACGTTGCTAGATAATTTGTCCTGAGATACAAACGTTGGGTTGTTATTTTACCTGAAATGCACAAGGTCCGTTTTTTCTGGATCTTTGTAGAATTTTGACCCATTTTGCGTCACACAAAATCGGGTGTTCTCTACTCTGACATTTAATCCACAGATAAAAGAGGAACCCTATTTTATTTCTCCTTTAACAGCCAGCAGCAGAGCCAGCAGCAGCCGGCAGCAGAGCCAGCAGCAGAGCCAGCAGAAGAGCCAGCAGCAGCCGGCAGCAGCAGAGCCAGCAGCAGCCAGCAGCAGCAGAGCCAGCAGCAGCCGGCAGCAGCAGAGCCAGCAGCAGAGCCAGCAGCAGCCAGCAGCAGCAGAGCCAGCAGCAGCCAGCAGCAGAGCCAGCAGCAGCCGGCAGCAGCAGAGCCAGCAGCAGCCGGCAGCAGAGCCAGCAGAGCCAGCAGCAGCAGCAGCCCGCAGCAACAGCCTAGTGGTTAGAGTGTTGGGCCAGTAACTGAAAGGCTGCTGGCTCACATCCCTGAGCTGACAAAGTAAAAATCTGTAATTCTGCCCCTGAACAAGGCAGTTAACCCACTGTTCWCCAGTAGGCTGTTGTTGTAAAAAAAAMAATGTGTTCTTAACTGATTTGCCTAGTTAAAAAAAGGTAGTAGTAGTAGTCTTCTGTGGACTTGACATGTCGGTTGKCAACCAACTTTAAGGTGCATTACCGACTGGACTGGAGTGTGGACCTCAGTTCATATTTCAATCACCCATGTGGGTATATGCTMCTAAAAATCAATGAGGAGACGGGTGAGGCAGGACTTGCAGTGCATCATGGGTCAAAAATAGAATCAAGTTCTATTTTAGCGCCTGGCTACGCAGACTCTCGTTGACACGCGCTGGCAGTTTAGATGAAACTATTGAATAACATCTATGTGTACATTTATTTTGCACGCAACGTAAGAAGTAATAAGAGCAGCAACGTAGTGCTGTTTTATGTACAATGTTGTCAACAAAATGAGGTTGCTGTTACTCCTGTCCCTATTGCAGAATGCAGCCTTTTGAAGTCGATTTTATCYACATTTAGCATTAGACCCCTCGTTTKTTGATTKTCATTTAGGCTGTGACAACGCAAAGGCAGCAGGCAGAAAGACCTACATTATGYTTTAGCAAGGAAGTTAGGTAGGGTGATCTGATTTGTAACTATGACAATAATYTTGTCAAACAGATTGTGAACCCAAAAGTGTACATTTGAATCTAGAGGGGAGACAATAAATATATAAATAATTTGGTTAGGGTGTACGGGYAGATTTCTGTCATCTTGTCCACAGGACATTTTATAATCTATTTACTTGATTTAGTCTGATCAGTGGAACAATTCTTATTTGTAACAATGGACTGAAATAGCAAGAACACTACTGATATTCCCCACATTTATTGTATTATCCCACTTCTTCCCAATTTTGCCGGTGTAATCCGCATATTTGAAATCTGATATGCCTACCTGTGTCCGGAAATGAATTATTTGAGGTTATGGTTTTTTTGTAGGCATTTGTGGACAGTTCTGAATAAGTCATACACATAAGCATTTGGTATTAAATGCTCCAGGAATCAAATATAATTGTTGACATTTTAGTATTGTGCACATGCTAGGCAGAGATGGTAGGGGGACTCACAGCTCATAAACATGTCATATTTTGTCTATGTAGCRTAAAATGATGGCAAGGATCTTCAACTAGTAGGCATAAACCACCTGAATATTGATATTCATTCTATTTTTCTTGAAGGTACGGTGATTATGAGAAATKAATTGTTATAACAACAAGAACAAACATAGTTCAGGGGTGGTCAACCTTCCTGAAGAACAAGCAGGATTTTCTTTCAGCCCTATTTTAAAGAGAGAGTTCACCTAAATTACAAAATACAAAATGTTTGTGTCATTACCTTGAAAGCAGTCTATGAACAAGCAGACTGCAATCTATGATTTGATTGCCCACTGCCATCAACCATTAATATTAGAATGTCCTGTGCAGAGCCTTGGTGTAGTGGTGACACTCCGCTGCATGTGCAGCATACAACTTTCCACCTGAGAACAGGGATCAATCCCTGCTTCCAACCTTCCCACTGTTTCTCTCATTTACCATATCTCATTTCACTACTGTTTGAATAAAGTGTCAAACCACCCAAAAATCTAATGGTAAGTTGTTGAATTTTGAAGGCATGTCAAAATACCTAGAATTGCAATAAATTAGCTTTAAAACATAGCAAATCTCCCTCCAAGCTTTCTTCAAACTTTGGCAGTCCTGTTTTCATTATATTACTTTGTACACCAGTTGATACTAAAGTCCCATAGAAAACCATGAAAGGTTTAACTCTCCTGGSCTCAAGTGCTGTTCAGCCATTGAAGCTTCCTTGGGGGCAATGAAATGAAATGTGATACCACCTGAACTCATTCACCCAGGTATGCATTGACATCAAATAGGCTGTCAAATTCAGATGACAAAAATACAAATGAGTAAAGATGASTATATAGAAGAAAAGGAGCGGGGTTTGAAACAGATAAAATTGGCATAATAGATTGCATGCATTGTAGTAGTAGCATAAATCTCACACGATTCTCACCCGTCTCGCGCAAATATTTTGTAGGCTACTCTCTCCTCCAGATGTCGCGGTTTCGCAAGCTCTGCCGACTGTCCAATCAGAAACGGTTTGCGTCTCGTTGCTATATCTTCACACCCGGCTCTTTCTCATGACAGGTGAGTTTGCAGAATTTTCCTAGCAAAATACAGGTCAACATATCCTCGCATGTAGACCATTTCAATTTTCAATAACACAATTGCTAAAATATTTGTTTCTTCTGGTTGATGAACTTGACTTCTTGACACATGTCCTCCTATGATGTTTAGCATACAGAGTAGCCTCTTGATACTGCTCCATACTTTTCATCGTGTGTCATGTTCTTCACACCCTTTGGATAATACTTACTATACGTGTTTGTGTATGTGGGCATATCATCTGTAGGTTACTGAAGCAAATGTTCACAGACCAGATATAGCACAAGTAGGCTGCTGTCATGCTGTCTTGTGTTCTGTTTCCAAATGCACAAATAAACACTGACAGATAGGAATGCAATAAACATTTGCATCAAGCTAACTTTTTAACTTTCGTWTATCTTGAATAACTAAATAACCCTTCACATTTTGACTGGCTTCATAACATGCTGACACCACCTCAGATACAGTTCATGCAACAGCTGGAGGCAGACCACGCCTCTCTAAAATCGTCTTCCAATCAGATTATCTCATTACTGTTGCTACCAGTGGTTGCTACTCATTTTACAGCCATTCCCTATTCAGAACGGTCTTGGTAAATTAGCATGTGGCCAATGATCTTAAGTATGCAAATGTTTGACATTACCCCAAATGATTGCCAATAATATCTGCGTGTAGAGCAGATGAGTTGCTTCATTTTCAACAGCTAACGATAAACGGAGTATAGTGTCAAAAMATCGCTAGCACAAAAAGTGATATATCAGCAAGCAAAATCATTGTTTCTATTTGGATTTTATGTGCAAGATGACATTTGAAGAACTAAGTGGGGAATATTCTACAGAAAGGTAAACTATACTTTTAAKCGCTTTTGCATTTGCCAAGGTTGTCAGGACAATTTGTTAGTGAGTGACTGGTCTGTCACTTAACTTGGCCGTCAAGCCATGCATGCATTCAATTTACGAAAAATAATGCGCAAAACTTCAATGTAATTTTATTCAGATATTGAACTACAGTTAACTTTACCTAAACTTTGATATGGTTTACTTTGTTAACTAGATAGGTAACAGTAGCTTGGCTTGGTTGAGTTTTATGCAGTATTTGAATATGTAGCTAGCTAACGCCAGCTCTTCTGTTTAGCTCACGAGACACTGCAGTTTAGCCTACTGTAATGCCGGTGTCAGGTCATTTTAGGGAAGCACACTTTTGACATTAACTAAAAGCTTCAGTGTATTTGACTATCAATGTACTCATCATACAATAATATTAAGTCAATTATGGAGTGACATGCACCGAAAATCAAACGTGATTTTAGAGTTTCAACTTGCAAATCAGTCATTTTTACTCGCAACTAGCACAAGGTAAGTARCTACCTACAGTAGCTAGCTAGCKAATGCTAGTATACCAAAGCCGGCGCTTTTGGCTGTAATTTACCAGGCTGATAGATTAGCCCTGGCATGGCCTCCTTTTCAAGAAGTTGAGCTTTGGCCATGAATATGTGAAAGTTGATGTGAATTTGATGTTAGTTCTAACAATTCGTTACTTTCGCTGTTGTAGGATGGATACAGTGACAAAAGCCTTGGAAGAGGTTCTCTCATCAGCATTACCCCAAGGATGCATAACAGTAGGGGTCTATGAAGCAGCTAAATCATTGAATGTGTAAGTAAGCTTCGCTTCATTAAAATCAATTRAAGTTGCAATGATGTAGTTTTTGTCTATGCATGCCTGTTTTAGAATGTCTGCAATTTGGGGGCAGGTAGTCTAGTGGTTAGAGCATTGGGCCAGTAACCAAAAGGTTGCTGGATTGAATCCCCGAGCTGACAAGGTAAAAAATCTGCCATTCTGCYCCYGAACAAGGCAGTTAACCCACTGTTCCCCGGTAGGCCGTCATTGTAAATAAGAATTTGTTCTTAACTGACTTGCCTAGTTAAAAAAATGTTTTAAATTCATGCGCTATTACTGCGTTACTAACCAATTGTCTGTTACTTTCGTCAACAGAGATCCAGATAATGTGGTTCTGTGCATCCTGGCTACGGATGACGAGGATGTAAAGGACGTGGCCCTTCAGATCCACTTCACCCTGATCCAGGCATTCTGCTGTGAGAATGACATCAACATCCTGCGAGTGAACAACACCAGGCGTCTGGCAGAGATCCTTGGAGGGGGAGGGAAACAAGGGGGWGAGCCCATGGACCTGCACTGTGTCCTGGTCACTGTAAGTATCCATTTCCACTAATATACACTAGAATATGTTAAATGTAGACTTCAAAGTGACTTTCAAACAGTCCAGGGTGCTAAAAATGTCTCCAACGTTTATTTTATTTTACTGATGCACTTGAGACACTCATSCTCTGAACTTGTCAGAACATGCCCACACCCAGTAATTACTCACTCCYTGAGTCCTGTAGCGCACCACTCAGTCTTGACATCTATACTTGCTGCTTGTGGGATTTTCATTTAGGCAAATAACTTAATTGCTCATAGTCTTGAAACCCCCAGGTTTCTATCTATTCCATTGTCATGTTAGGCCTACAGGTCATAAAACCAGGCATTTGGATCCTTGTGCCACTATTGACTCATTCTCTCTTTTTCTCTTGTCTTTGCAGAGCCCACACTCCTCCTCCTGGAAAGACCCAGCCCTGAGCAAAGTGAACCGCTTCTGCAGGGAGAGCCGTTGCATGGACCAGTGGGTGCCCATCATCAACCTCCCAGAGCGCTGAAGGGTCCCCCCCACCCCCCAACAGCAAGGCCTGCAAAGTACTCTCTCTGAACAGGAGTAGTGTAATCCCTGATGGACACACTACCCTGGGGAAATTCCTGATGGAGGAAAAAGAAGATTAACGACCACAARATAAGGCATTTCGAGAAGAAAAAAAGATCAGACCCAGCCATCTAGATGGGATACAAAAGAGGATGGATTTCCACTGGGCTGGTGGMGTTAAACTCTCGGCTATGGCAGTCGAGGCGAGATGAGGCACATTTTATGTTCGGTCACGAGACCGAAACCGACGTCTGCTTTTTAACAGAAGATGGACACACTGTACAKAAGGATAAAATCATGTATGGCAGAGCACTTCACCTTGTGGGGACTTTAAAGAGGGATAGCAACAAAAATAGGCACTGTTGTTAAGAGGACCATGGCCTTGGCGTCTCTCTGCAGAAACAGAGCACTTGTAGAAACACTGGACTTTTGCAATTTCATTTTTTATTCACACTGTTAATGTTGTCGTTACTTTTGTTTTGTAATTATTTAAAAAGGGAAGGGCTAAATATCTAATGAATATTCAAGATACTATGCATTCAGTCAGTGTTTCCAATGCCAACTGTTTTTTACTCAAGTRGAAAGTTCTTTTTTTACAGTTAAGTTATTTCTTATGATATTTAAATGTATTTATATTAGCAATTTTTTACCATTATCTATATGAAATTCTCTGCAAAAGCACAAATATATTATTGTGGTCAATAAAACATATTTTTGGAGCCAGAACTCATGGTCCTTCTCWTTCATTTTTTTTCAACATTTCTGGAAATGTAACAAAGCTAGTTTAACTTTGACCCCACAACACTTGTATAGGGAATCACATGCGATCATGGAGGTCACACTGGGCTCTATGCACTCAGTGACATCCTCGTGCCAGGTGACAATAGCTCCACCCCCACCACGCTTTGTCAGCATGATCGTGCTCATTCATCCATATGCCTTCCCCTTTTCACCGTCCTGAATTCAGYCCACGGTTAAGCTGAGAGCCCTTCCTGCATACCTCTCTGAATGCCTCACACCTACCTGCTGCCTCGCTAGGAAAAGTACTGCACGTGTGCAAAGTGCACCCACAGTGCTCACGTGCACATTTGACAATCCAGGTTTCTGCGTAGTACACACATGCTTTGATTGTTCACTTGCATGCAGAACTATCTACTGAACAAGACAATAGTGAGTGCTCAGGTGAATAATGGTAGAATGCAAACAGAAACACTTCACTGCTTCAACTAATAGAGCATATCCAGGGGRACATAGTACTTATCAATTGCGTCAAATAACAAACATATTACAAAACCTCTGCTGAGCGAGGTTATAGCGTAAACTATGCCCCAAGTTATCAAACACATGCTGCTTGCGAGGAGGCTGTTTGAGCCGGTTGCTCTTTATTAGCGTTTCGCATGGAAGGTGTGGTAGAGAGCGCATGACTTTACGCCCTTGGAGAGTTGTGTAAGGTAGGCACTGCCGTGCGTGTAGGTTGTATAACCCGCTCTCCCCATTCCTTCCTCTACATGCTCACAGGTGACGCTGGCGTTGGGTGTGGATGATGTCAGAGCTGATGCAAGGCAGGCTTTCCCCTGGTTAGTCATGATCACAAGAGCTTGTCACCTTTGCACAGGAAAACAGCGTTTCTGAGTGACCATCCGAMATGAGAATGAACTATTGCTCTCGTGCTCAGATGGCTTTAAGAATCTTCTAGAATGTGTTTAATGATTAACAACTCCAATATTGCTAATATTTTTATTGGTGTTTTTTTTAATCGTTTTTCATATTTTCTTACTCTGACTGCAAATAATTTACATGGATTCCATGATATTTTCATCAATAATAATGTATATTATATATTAATAACAGAGGACTGGGTAGACCCTCCCAACAGCACTGTGTTAAAGGTTACCATGTCGTAACTAAGGTGTGTGACGACCAGTTGAGGGTGTGACACCGATGTCATGTGGTATTGTGTTAGTGGTGTTGGGGGGAAAGGTTAGATAAAAGTAGGGGAGGTGTGATGTAAGGTTTATGTTGGTACTGGAGGAGTCCAAGTCAGTCACAGGGGGAATTTTACATTCCCCAGCCCTTAGTAACTACCCAACTGGCTCCTTGGGTATCCCTGTCTATTCCGGTTATTACCATCGACATACGCAAAAGTTGTATAGGGGGTTTAAGAAGGTTCTATAAGACAATAAATACTCAGGTCATAAAAATAATCTGAATCGTATTTTTCACTCAATGTAATACAGGTTACTCAACAGATTACACTCAACATGTTACACTTACTCAACAGATTACACTCAACATGTTACACTTACTCAACAGATTACACTAATAATACAATAAATACTGCAGAATAACAGTGTATATAACTAGAGAAAATAACAAGTCAAATACAATTGCTGAATAAGTTGTGTAACAACAGTGTAACAACATCCTGAGGGAACACTCGGGGTGGTAGACAGTAGATCAGATGTCATGGTTTGGCATGGTCCACTGCACTGCTGAATGGGGGTGAATGAGTGGCTCGGCCTAACCGAGGGGCTGTGCGGGGGTGGGACCGCCAACAGTGCAGAGGACTGTGCTGGGATGGCTTCAACGCTGTCCCCCTCCCTCCCCGTCTCCCCCACATCAGCACATTCCAACACACTTACACTGTGACTGCCAGGCTTTCACCAAGGGAGGCACGCGGTCAGTGGGCCTGCCAGGCCTTAGCAATGTGCCCACCAGGCTCGCGCTGGAACACAATGACATTGTGCTTATCAGGATTACACTGTGTGCTTCACGTCCAATGGGTTCAACGCTGCTTTGCACCGATATCAATACACTGTTACTGGGCAGCCAGGCTCTGCAGGACACGGCGCCTAAAGGCATCTACAGTAAGACTGTACTTACTGTGGCTTTCCCAGCTGCAGAGATGAACCATGTGCAAGAGAGAACAATAGCTAAGATGTGTCATGTATACTCCCTCTCCGGCCTCTAGGTCATCAGGCTGCTGACTATCCCGCACACCTGTCACCATCGTCTCGTGTGCCTCATGATACTCACCTGGACCCCATCACCTCCTTGATTATCTTCCCTATATCTGTCACTCCCCTTGGTTCTTTCCTCAGGTGTTATTGACTCTGTTTCATGTCGGTGCATTGTTTGTGTTACGTGTTTATTGTTTTATTTATTTATTAAAACACTCCCTCCCTGAACTTSCTTCCCGACTCTCAGCGCACTCGTYACAGAATAACACCTCACCTAAGGGAAGCATCAGGGAGTGTTTTTTATTTTATGTTTGTGTCAGAGTAATGACGGCGGGTCCGGGAACTGCTACAGGCTCTCATGCCTCAACCAGATCGCCAGGCTCCGCTGCTTCAGCCGGCTCATCAGGCTCTCAATCCTCAGCCGGATAGCCAGTCTCCCCTGCCTCAGCCGGCTCGTTGGGCTTTCATGCCTTAGCCGGATCGCCAGGCTCCCCTGCCTCAGCCGGCTTATCGGGCTTTCATGCCTCCGCCAGATCACCAGGCTCCCCTGCTTCCACCGGCTCGTCAGGTTCTTATGCCTCAGCCGGATCGCCAGGTTCCCCTGCCTCAACCGATCTGTCAGGTTCCTGTGCCCCAGCTGACTCGCCAGGTTCTCCTGCCTCAACCGATCTGTCAGGTTCCTGTGCCCCAGCTGACTCGCCAGGTTCTCCTGCCTCAACCGATATGTCAGGTTCCTGTGCCCCAGCTGACTCGCCAGGTTCTCCTGCCTCAACCGATCTGTCAGGTTCCTGCGCCCCAGCTGACTCAACAGGTTCCCGTGCCTCAGCTGGCGTGACAGGTTCTCACGCATCAGCAGCAGTGACCGGTCTGCTCCTGATCCCCGGGTTCGTCCCCTTTGACGACGTCCTGCGGCTGGAGCCGCGCGTCGGGGAGGGGGTACTGTCATGTATACTCCCTCTCCGGCCTCTAGGTCATCAGGCTGCTGATTATCCCACACACCTGTCACCGTCGTCAAGCCACCAGCACCTCATGACACTCACCTGGACTCCATCACTTCCTTGATTATCTTCCCTATATCTGTCACTCCCCTTGGTCCTTTCCTCAGGTGTTATTGACTCTGTTTCATGTCGGTGCGTTGTTTGTATTACCTGTTTATTGTTTCCTTTATTTATTAAAACACTCACTCCCTGAACTTGCTTCCCGACTCTCAGCGAACTCGTTAGAAAATGTCTCTTTTGGTTACTATCCAACATTTTCCYCATACAGATTTTTTTTTTACCCACTAGCTGCCCGAAGACAAGGTCAGAAAATAAAGGGGAACAASCTTCAGGCTGACAAATCCTCAAAATAGCGCCTCCTCTCCCGATAAGTGGAAACCAGGGTTTCAGCACCTTCTATTTTTAGCTCTCTCCAGTTCATTGGCCCAGACGGCCATGGGCCGAGGCCTATTCTAGTCTCACCATGGTGAGGTATAAACACATGTTCGCTGGACCCCACGTAATGAGAGGAAACAAGGCTAGGCTATAGATAACTCACAGTAGCTTTTTTTAGGCCACATGGCTGGAGTTGAACCAAACTGTTGAGCTTGGTCTGCATCCCCTTTGTACAGATGTAGGATCTTGTTGCTGGAGAACTTTCCTGCAATGCAAAACTTGTAGTGTATTTTAGCTAGTAATTTCCACTTTGAAATTTGAGACTTGATTTTCCCTTACCAAAAATGTATCAACCGCTACAAAAATGTCAATTAATTATAATCCACATAACCTGTAACTGCAGGATTATTTTCCTGCTGTAGCAAACTGCCTCAAATKAASATCTGTATTTGTTAATTATTCCCTTTAGATATGAGTGATATTGAATGCTGCATTTTAATAATATGTTTCAATTCATTGTTAGATTGTCTTAACATAATGGGAACAATGGATTCTTGCACGTGGTAGTATAATTACATTTTTGTCATTTAGTAGACGCTCTTATACAGTGTATACATTTTTGTRCTTTTTCGCAGTGGTCCCTCAAACCACAACCCTGGCTTTGCTAGCGCCATGATCTACCAACTGAGCCACACCGGACCATATTACCCACCATCAGACTAACAATGAAGTGAGAAAAGTGAGAAAGTAACAAAAGTAAAGACTTCAAAGAAGCAGAGGAGACAAGGTGCAATTATAAATCTATGTTTAATAACAACAGGAAAGACTGTACTGCAGCAGAGAGAGAAACAAAGGCTCCATCACTTGTTAAAATGAACAAAACCACATACAGATGTCTTTAATCCACCAGGTTCACACTGTCTTCACAGAGGGTCAGGGAAAGGTCACGTAAGAGTCTCACAAAGGTATATAAAGGCCATTGCTGGTATGCTGGTTGAATCAGAATTGTCTGGTGATGTCACACAAAGTAACAGTAGCCTGATTTAGCATATTAGAGAGATTCACTGTCAGAGAGAAAAGTCATCGAGATACAATTGTCATCGCTCAAGAATTCATAATGGATTACTGGGTCTCCCTGTCTCTGATTTCAAGACCTTTATGATGAATGAAGTACCTTTTGGAGGGAGGCAAACACAAACATTACAAACAGTAGCACCAGGTGTATACAATCAGACATTTTCTTTTCTCTTCTGCTAGTGACTAGACGATGGCACAATTCAGTTAGAAATCACAGGAAATCTGCACAGAAAGATCCATTTAATTTAACGAATAAATAAAACAAATCTTCACACCACAATGCAAACACTTGTAAGGCTTTGTGTATGCAAACATAATTATACTTTCCAGCCTATCTGTGCTAACCACATCGATACAGCTGGTTCGTTTTATCGAGACATGTTCCCAACAGCTAACCGACAGGGCATACAGGACATTCTATTTTTTACTGTTCAATAGGACAGGGTTTCCCAAACTTTTAAAAGGATTAGGGTTAGGGAATGGGTTAGCTTACATGCTAAGTAGTTGTAAAATAGCAAAAAAGTTGTAAGTAGTTGCTAAAATGCTAAATTTGTCCGTGATGAGGTTCAAGCATGCAACCTTTGTGTTGCTAGACATTCGCATTATACGCCCATCCCAACCAACCAACCAACCTCCTTTTGTTTTTGCCTTAACTAACTTTCTATCTTATGTAACCATACCAAAGGTAACATATCATATACTATAATGAACAAAAATATAAATGCAACATGCAACAGTTTCTAAGATTTTGTTGAGTTACAGTTCATACAAGTAAATCAGTCAATATGAATAAATTCATTAAGCCATAATCTATGGATTTCATATGATTGGGCAAGCGCGAGGCCATGGGTGGGCCTGGGCGGGCATAGGCCCACCCACTTCAAAGTCAKGCCGACCCACTGGGGAGCCAGGCCCAGCCAATCAGAATTWGTTTTTTCCCACAGACAGAAATACTCCCCCCTTTCTCCTCTGRCGATCCCGCAGATGAAGAAACCAGATGTGGAGGTYCTGGGCTGATGTGGTTACAAGTGGTCTCCGGTTGTGAGACCGGTTGGACGTACTGCCAAATTCTCCAAAATGATGTGGGAGGTGGCTTATGGTAGGAAACAGCCCTGGTGGACATTCCTGCAGTCAGCATGTCAATTGCACGCTCCCTCAAAACKTGAGAATTTTGCCATTGCGTTGTGTGACCAAACTGCACATTTTAGAGTGACCTTCGATTGTCCCCAGCACAAGGTGCAACTGTGTAATGAGCATGCARTTTAATGAGCTTCTTGATATGCCACACCTGTCAAGTGGATTGATTATCTTGACAAAGGATACATGCTYACTAACAARRGTGTAAACAATTTTTTGCACATAATTTAAGAGAAATTCATTTTTTGGGCGTAGGGAAATATTTCAGGGATTTTTTTTCCGGMTCATGAAACATGGGACCAGCACTTCACATGTTGCATTTATATTTTTGTTCAGTGTAATTTGAGTGTCCCGGATGTACGTTTACTATGTTACTTCTAGTCTATGAGACCAGTCTGCTCAAATACATGGTATAGTGCACATAGTTAATCATTTATTACACCATTAATAACAACCCATGTGCCAAGCTGGTGCACCTCCTATGGTCTCTCCCAACAGAATACTTGTAACTGAACCCCCTCTTTAAAATACCAACCTATACATTGATTACATGATCACTATCGTAAATATGTTRAGGCGACTTGGCTCACAGTGTTCTGTTATGTAACACCTGGTTTAAATGGCTGGGTGGAGTGCTGTATACTGAGGTTGTGAATGACCTGTCTTAGCTGTACACTGCAGTTTCCCATCCGACAATTGGCATTGAGTTAAAATATCCTCACCACTAATCAAAAACTTATGCTCTTTACATTAATAGAAGGTTGAGGGCTCTGATGATGTCTATTTTAGAAAWTATTTGTCCCTGGGTCTACTTCCTCCATTGCTCACTGACAGTCCAGATGCCATCCTGCTGAACCAGGAAGTTATTAATAAACAGCAGGAAGCTGCGTTCACATGCTAGTCAGAACTAGGTTATTCTGACATGTTTGACTTGCTAACTGGTTGTAGTTATACACATGCCCTGTTTAACCAGTTAGCAAGTCAAACATGTCTGAGTTTCCTAGTTCCGACTRGCACGTGAACRCGGCACGAGTCAATGATGAGTCAATGGGAAGAAGACAATACAGCCACATGTCCCAACCATGACTCCAAAGCCTGATATATATTAAATTAGGTCATTATAATACAAATGACAGAAGATACGATTAAAACAGACTTGTTAAAGGGATGGTCGGAAACAACGGCTAAATCCACTGAGCTAAATCAGACACACATTAACAGTCAGTGTCCCAAGGTATATTTGAACGATGTACTGTATCAATGCACTGTATGTTATGTCTGTAAGTATGTTCAACGTGAGTGATAAAATACAACATTTTCATTAAAGGGTAAGGTTATAGGCTTTAAGGCATGATGGGTGGATGAGTAGAAAAAAAAGACATACAGGAACATTAAAAAGCCAACAGATACATAAAGGGGTCATTAYAATATAGCGCAAGGCTTTTTGTCCTTGAAGGGGTTCTCTGAGGCAGGGATGCCCATGAGCAGAGGGTCGTACTTGGCATGTTCGCCACAGTAGTGCATGAGGTCCGCTGAGGCCTTGGATACCTACAGGTGATATAAGAGAGTGTGCATGAGTGTGTGGGCAAGAGGAGTCTATGCCCACACAGTCTATGTACACATACATGTACGGTATGCACACTAGGCTTGGGCTGTATACCATATATACCATGTAGCGAGGTTTTTGGAAATAGCCACAGGATGGTTTTTCAATACCGTTGAAACTATTTATTTGTACCTTTAAAAAAAAACTAAATTGTAATATTTGTCACTACTTTTTAAGTAAATACTTAAAAAAGTCAACTGGTGCAATACGCTAGGAGATAAAGAAGATTGTGTTCTTCATTTCACCTGTCAAATAATTTTTCATTATGAAGATTACTACCGGTCAAGTGGTGTTTGTATACAAGCACACAACGATGAAAGACCAGAGCCTTGTGAGTCACTCACTGCTGTGCAGCACACACCAGGTGATCTAGTTACAGTATGGAATTCACAACTAAATGTTTGCCTGTTAGATATCTTATAATTAATACGTTAACTGTCTAAAATGTTCTAAATGCTCTGCAGTTGTGCATTTGGTTTGCTAATTTAGTAACTAGTTAGCTATCTATGTCTAGCTAAGTGGTTAGCTTCTTCCAAAATCAAGCTTTGTTTGGYAACAGCTGAGATATCCCTCCTGGATCAAGAGCCTTCCTGTCTAATGTTTGTTTTGTGCATGCAGCAAACTGTGGTTGCATTTTTTTGTTACTTGTATAACTTTATGAGCTGGGATGTCTGTCCTGCAAATACTTTCGGTCAGAGACCGTAGAAGATGTTTGCAATGYTTGYTAGCATTTAGTTAGCATTCTTTATGTGATTTTACATGTACTTGTTAGCATTGCTAACCTTCAGATTACAGAGGAAAAAGCAGCCCTTGTATTCAGTGCCAGTATTACCGAATATCTCGGTATGGCACAAGGTCGGTATGAAGGTATGACAATCTGGATACCGCCCAAGCCTAACGCACACTCACAAGTACCCATACACGTGTATACTGTACACAGACACACACACTAACAACAGATCATTGGGCTATCCTTAGTAGCAAGATGGTGTGCATTTAGGGAGACATTTAGGTAAGGACCAGTAAAATCTACTTTGTTACTCAGCACTCCTTTCTACTTTCAGCATGCCGTACCTTTATCCTCTCAATACTGGCCTCTATCTTTAGCTGTTGTACTGTCCTTCTGGCCTGAGTTACGTTGTTAGAGCTTGGCATCTTCGATGACATCTTGGCCTCCACACCACTGCATGGAGGAAGTACACAAGAGAAAAACAAATTTTATAGAATTTGTCATGAAACACAACAGATATGGCAAAAATATAGATAGCCTTTTTATAGATAATTTGACAACACTTACCTCGTCAAATATTTTGAAATCTAATCTTATGAAATCTGAAAGAAAAAAAAGTTTTTTTAAACAACTGGCAATCATTGCATTAAAAGCATGACCACTCACTTTAGAACAGGTATTGGGACAGAACATTCCCCCCCTCAATCTTTCCCCAGACATACATCCTGCTATCTGACGGTAAAGACCAACCCATCTTTGACGCATGAGAAGCAGTTAGGCCACTTTGCAAGCCTCTTGACAAATCATGGCGCAGTATGTCTTAACAAACCATTCATATGTCTGCGAAGGGAATGTACAGTAAACAAATAATGGAACGTTGCTGTTGTGTCAACAAAGTGTGATTCAATTAGTTCTCCATTGTGTTTTTGCTTGATATAACCATATGTTTTATTGGAGGCATGTATACTTTAATAGGCAGTGCAGCTGGTAGCGCTTTGCAACAAGGGTAATATATATATTTTTATATACAGTACCAGTAATTGTTTGGACACACCTACTCATTCAAGTTTTTTTTCTTCTCTCAACCAGCTTCATGAGGTAGTCACCTGGAATGCATTTCAATTAACAGGTGTGTCTTGTTAAAAGTTCATTTGTGGAATTTCTTTCCTTCTTAATGCGTTTGAGCAAATCAGTTGTGTTGTGACAAGGTAGGGGTGGTATACAGAAGATAGCCCTATTTGGTAAAAGACCAAGTCCATATTATGGCAAGAACAGCTCAAATAGGCAAAGAAAAACGACAGTCCATCATTACATTAAGACATGAAGGTCAGTCAACATTTCAAGAACTTTGAAAGTTTCTTCGAGTGCAATCGCAAAAACCATAAAGCGCTATGATGAAACTGGCTCTCATGAGGACCGCCACAGGAAAGGAAGACCCAGAGTTACCTCTGCTGCAGATGATAAGTTCATTAGTGTTACCAGCCTCAGAAATTGCAGCCCAAATAAATGCTTCAGAGAGTTCAAGTAACAGACCCATCTCAACATCAACTGTTCAGAGGAAACTGCGTGAATCAGGCCTTCATTGTCGAATTGCTGCAAAGAAACCACTACTAAAGGACACCAATAATAAGAAGAGACTTGCTTGGGCCAAGAAACACGAGCATTAGACCGGTGGAAATCTGTCCTTTGGTTTGATGAATCCAAATTTTTTGGTTCCAACCGCTGTGTCTTTGTGAGACAGAGTAGGTGAACGGATGATCTCCGCATGTGTGGTTCCCACCGTGAGGCATGGAGTAGGAGGTGTGATGATGTGGGGGTGCTTTGCTGGTGACACTGTCTGTGATTTATTTAGAATTCAAGACACACTTAACCAGCATGGCTACCACAGCATTCTGCAGTGATACGCCATCCCATCAGCTTTGCGCTTAGTGGGACTATCATTTGTTTTTCCACAGGACAATGACCCAACACACCTCCAGGCTGTGTAAGGGCTATTTGACCAAGAAGGAGAGTGATGGAGTGCTGAATCAGATGACCTGGCCTCCACAATCACCCGACGTTAACCCAATTGAGATGGTTTGGGATGAGTTGGACCGCAGAGTGAAGGAAAAGCAGCCAACAAGTGCTCAGCATATGTGGGAACTCCTTCAAGACTGTTGAAAAAGCATTCTAGGTGAAGCTGGTTGAGAAAATGCCAAGATTGTGCAAAGCTGTCATCAAGACTGGAACGAACTACAAAAATCTCTGAAACTGGAAACACTTATCTCCCTCACTAGCTTTAAGCACCAGCTGTCAGAGCAGCTCACAGATTACTGCACCTGTACATAGCCCATCTATAATTTAGCCCAAACAACTACCTCTTCCCCTACTGTATTTATTTATTTATTTTGCKCCTTTGCACCCAGTTATTTCTWTTTCTACTTTGCACATTCTTCCACTGCAAATCGGCCATTCCAGTGTTTTACTTGCTATATTGTATTTACTTCGCCACTATGGCCTTTTTTTGCCTTTACCTCCCTTAACTCACCTCATTTACTCACATTGTATATAGTCTTATTTTTCTACTCTATTATTGACTGTATGTTTGTTTTACTCCATGTGTAACTCTGTGTTGTTGTATGTGTCAAACTGCTTTGCTTTATCTTGGCCAGGTCGCAATTGTAAATGAGAACTTGTTCTCAACTTGCCTACCTGGTTAAATAAAGGTGAAATAAAAATATTTAAAAAATAAATTTTAAAAAAGGCGAAAGGGTGGCTACTTTGAGGATACTTTGAAGAGTCTAAAATCTTAAATATATTTTGATTTGTTAAACACTTTTTTGGTTACTACATGATTCATATGTGTTATTTCATAGTATTGATGTAGAAAATAGTACACTTTTTTTTTTTTTTTACTTGAATGAGTAGATGTGTCCAAACTTTTGACTGGTACTGTATATATATTTTTTTAAATACATTATTTATTTTTTACACTCCTGAAACAAACATATAAATACGAACAACAACTTACAGACACTAATAATGATTACATCTCATTTGCCCAGACCCTCATGCTCACCCCACCATCCCTAGTGCCTGCATTATTGTTTGCCACTTGTTGTACCAATTTGTTTTTCTCAGTCACCCATGCTATTTGAATATTTCAATAATATATCATTGCAACAAGGGTAATCATGAGTGTCAACAGCTTCCGTTCRCACACTTCCTCCATTCACACACAGACCTTTTCCCTTAAGTGACATCACGAGGTTTTCCTCATCATGCACAAAGTCACAAGATGCTTGAGAACGGTGCAATTGCGCAATTCATGCAGGAACCAATGGGGTGCTCGAGGGCAGGGGGGGGGTTCATATAAGAACCAATGGAATGCTGGGGGGGGGGTTCATGAAGGCACTAATGGGATGCTGGAAGAGGAACGCCCTGAATTGCGGACTGCAGTTAGTTGCACCTTATTGAGATGCTTGAGTCAGTATTAAACACAGTTAAGACAAACATACACGCACATCCATATATAAGAGAGGGTGGCAGGTAGCCTAGCGGTTAAAAGTGTTAGGCCAGTAACCGAAAGGTCTCTGATTTGAATCCCCAGCCGAAAAGGTAAAAAAATACGCAAATATAGTTTAAGTGCACCAACGTATAGCGGAGAGTAGAGTCCTGAGAGTAGAGTCCGGAGTGAAGTAAAGTGGGGTAAAGTTCACAGTCAATTAGAGGAGTCTCTGAGCTCTAATTCCACTTCCTGGTAATCATTTACAGGGATGATGGGAAMATGCCTGGACACATCCTCTCCTCTGCTTCCTGGGATCTCTGGTTTCGGTGTCTTTTTCACTCCCTCTCCCTCCCTCTCACACACATATACACACTTCATTTTTTACTGCAAGAGACAGGAAGCTTAGAGCACTTTTCTCAGAACATATTGTGTAATAAACAGAAACACCACATGTGCAACAACGAGGCCCACAATAAGGTAGGCCTTATTAAATCTTAAACTAAGCCAATCAGCATCCAGTGTTAAAAGTCCTATGTTCATGCACACTGCAGAGGAATTAAAGCAGAGTGAAATGTAAGAAACATTGTGTAATATCAGTAAAGAATATGAATGTAATTACACACAACTTAATGATCAAAATACAGAAGTGTGCAGTGTGCATAGGACCAGAGCTAGGATTCAAATGATCCTGTTCCTCCATTAGAGTGATTGGGTTGTTTTGTTTGACCCCTGTGCCCAACAGGATGTGATTCCTTCTAAAGTCTTTGATGCTACGACAGGAGTCCACTGTATTTCTTTTTGTGTCCAGGAAGGAGGGAAGACTGTAATTTCCTGGCCTTTGCTTTGGGATGACTGATTAAAGCACAACGTTCCAGAGCRAAGCATAGCTGGACAATGATGAAGCTGGAAAGCTTTGTTGCTGCATTTAGACCTGGGTAAAATACATATGTCAGATACTTTCAAAGACTTTCTTGATTTAGCTTCCCCGGTACAATGTGACCAAAGGAAAATTCTGTCACAAGTGCAATCTCTGCCTACCCTGCATTCCAGTCAAGCCAAATCAACCTGAAACCCAAAATCCCCAATGCAAATATGTATCAAAAATACTCGTCCAGAGACACTTCTAGCCAAGAGTTCTGAGAAAAGCCCTACCCATTTGCCACCATGTCAGGTTTTTGGTGGGTCAGTTCCTGCTGTTAAACTAACACAAGGAGTCAAGCTAACAGAGCTGAACAGTCAATGACCCGAAGAAAAAAAGGATGTAACATCATCCTCAGACAGAAGAATGATAACTTTCCAAGTGAACCATAACAATAGAATGAATAAAAGACCATGTTTAAATCAGAAAACTGATTTGTCAATCAAATCAAATCAATCAATCAAATGTATTTATAAAGCCCTTCTTTACATCTTATGGTAATACATCACTAGCTCTTCCTCGTAAAGAATACATTCCTCCAGCTTCCTTGATTCTCTCTTAACTTCATAAAGAGTAAAGATGTGCGCAATATTCCAGCTTCGCACCATGATGACGTGCCACAATCAAAATAAATCAAGCTGAACTTTACAGTCAACGTGACAGAGAACGTTGTTAGGTTATCACGGACTAAAGTAAAGATCCCTCCTTGGAGCAGTAAACAGCAACCGGATATTTGTTTCCTCTTCTTGGAAAGAAGGAAAGGTAGGCCTGAGGAGCTCATGTGTTCTGCTGTTTCTAGCAGAAGGAAGAGAGTGCTGCATTAGAACCTGGGTCAAACTGGGCTCCGCGGGTTCTGATGGAGCTGCAGTCAGTTGATGTTGGCTGTCACTTGTCAATATATATATTTGAAATTCTACCTGAAATTCTAAGAAGTTAGAGTTGAATAAACATCACAGTGCATGCTTACAAAGAACAGACTATGGTACTAAATGACAGTGTGTAGCAGAGGTAAGCTGGTCCTGGATAACGTAGCCTCGTACACTGATGGTAGGCCTGTATTAACTGTCGCCCCCGAACCATAGAAACCTTTCTGTGGCTTCGAAAGACCAGTTCAACCAGTCTGAAGTGAAAGGGAGTTTTCTGACCTGCTCAACATTAGTGATTTTTTAAACAGCCCAACCCAACCCAAGTGAGTCAGGCTAGCAAGTCCTCTGATCTGATGCCAACCATCCCCACCACCATCCGAATTGACTTTGGGAGGGGCACCCCCATCCCCCTGCAGTAACTCCAAGGCGTGGGGCCACACAACCACCATACAGTAGTTCTACCACCTAGGATCAGAGAGAGACCACCCCATAACATAGCCCACCCCATCGCCCCCCCGCCACCACTCTCCAGCCCTCACATGTCAACCTCAACAGGACCACCAACAGTATTGAATACAGCAGGCCCTCTACTGTATTGTACCTTACACACACTCACCCACACACTATTAATTAACATGACATTCAAAGCACAACGCTGGAGAGTCCTTTGTGAGTCACTAGAACGAATACAGTTTTCTATGAATAGGGTCTGTGTTAATTAATGTGATATAGTCAGGCTACTGTGAATTCTATTGCCACTGACTAATGCATGTTAAATGCATTGCAAGATAATGGACCGTGTCAACTGGTTGTGTGGTCCTTTAGTGTGAAAGTTAGCAAAAAGTAGGTAGCATGCAATAATACTTGACACCTCTGACAATAAATGTCSCCCTATGGCTGCAGCTGTACATCTTTGCCTGAAGCCAGGACTCATAAACAAACATTTTTGCAGGTCATATAACGTCAGCATGATTATATCTAAAGAAGGCTATGGCTTATTAAAATGTGTTCATATGGGTTGTCTATAGACATTGTCTGAGGCTATGGCCAAAGTCGCCACTCTTGTGTAAAGTGATATTTGGAGTCTAGACAGACGTCTGCCTCTTTGAACCTTCCAGAGTTCAAAGCCCTGGGCTGCGAGCCAGAATTGGTTTCTCTCTCTCTCTCTCTCTCTCTCTCTCTCTCTCTCTCTCTCTCTCTCTCAACACACAACACACACACACACACACACACACACACCACACACACACACACCACACACACACACACACACACACACACACACACACACACACACACTACGCTTGCTGCAGGAGTTCTCTTGTCTGCAGGGTGAAAGCTAGAAGTAGCTGTTCAAACTGCTGGAGCCGTGCTCTTTTGCCAGTATCAGCACTTTCCATCTGAGTCTGTGAATAAAATCAAAAATTTTCTACTACAAGACCAACGTTGTGGCTAATTGAATATCAGCCCTGCTAGTGACTTCCTGTTTACAGTAAACACTCGGTTGTGTTCACTTGGTTACCCAGTAAATCGAACCCCCATAACAAAGATGCCATTGGTTTTGCTGAGTAAAGTAGGATAAGTTTATGAGTCGGTGAGAGAGAAACAGAGAAGCTGCTGATGGTGGTAGCCTATGTTTGCTAATGTGTGAGAAACATTGAGGCACTGAAGAACTAGAGAGGATGACATCATTCCAATCCCACCAGAAAAGCTGCTCAGAGTTGTTCAGCCCTTACACTCTTAGAARAAAAGGGTTCCAAAAGGGTTCTTCGGTTGTCCCCATAGGATACACCTGGTAGAAAGAACCCTTTTAGGTTCCATGTAGAACCCTCTGTGGTAAGAGTTCTATATGAGCCCAAAATAGTTCTACCTGGAAACAAAAACAGTTCTTTAAAGGGTTCTCCTATGGGGACAGCCAAATAACCATTTAAGGTTCTAGATAGATTGGCAAGCAACTGTTGTCATGCACATTGGTTGGGACTGCCAATCTTTCTGTTGAATATATTTTGTAACCTAGGATAATCAGACAGCTTAGACAACTCAAACAGTAGTCAGTGGATGTTGAAACTACAAACATTACATCATAGAGACAACTCAGTGTGAGTTTTCAGTAACTTTATAAACCATGGTGCTTATCTGAGCTGTTCCAGTAGTAGGTAGTAGTAGACTTCACGGGAGAAAGCTACAGGGGTGAGAGATATGTCACTTCAGTTCTGGGGTAAGAGGAGAGTGAGAAAAGCAAACCACTCAAAGAAGAGGGCATGGTTACAAAGATAACTTCGCTAGGGTGACCCCACCCAGTCTGGTGTCAGCATTGGTGTCAGACTGGAGAGTTGAATGCTAATTAATTGTTAAGTAAAAAATAAAAAAATAATTATCTGCTTGATGCCCCCATCAAAATCTGTCTGTTTCAGCTAGAGATATGTTTTTTTTGCATAGGCTGCATCTCGATCCATCGCATCTGCCGACGTCATCTTTCCACATCTGCGGTGGAAGGTGGCTAAGCTACAGCTGTGTTTGTCAGACCAGGAGGTGTCGTAGTGTAAGAACCGTTTGGGCTGCACACTAGTATGGAAAGACTTTCACGAACATGATGGTGTTCTCCGTTTTGCTCTACGACCCGACAAGTGTCACAAAACTTGTCTTAATAACCCGGGTATTGAGCCAACAAATGACTGGAAATGAATAGGGCATTTCCAAGTAAAGGTATACGGGTAATTCCACGGTATTTATATWTATACAGTGCATTCAGAAAGTATTCAGACTCCTTCCCCTTTTCAACATTTCGTTATGTTACAGCCTTATTCTAAAATTGATACAATAATTTTTTCCCTCATCAATCTACACACAATACCCCATAATGAYGAAGCAAAAAACGTTTTTTTTWAAACATTTTTGCTAATTTATGATAAATAAAAAACAGAAATAACTTATTTACATAARTATTCAGMCCCTTTGCTATGACACTCGAAATTGAGCTCAGGTGCATCCTGTTTCCATTGATCATCCTTGAGATGTTTCTACAACTTTATTGGAGTACACCTGTGGTAAATTGATTGGAAATGATTTGGAAAGGCACACACCTGTCTACAGTCGTGGCCAAAAGCTTTGAGAATGACACAAATATTAATTTCCACAAAGTTTGCTGCTTCAGTGTCTTTAGATATTTKTGTCAGATGTTACTATGGAATACTGAAGTMTAATTACAAGCATTTCATAAGTGTCAARGGCTTTTAYTGACAATTACATGAAGTTGATGCAAAGAGTCAATATTTGCAGTGTTGACACTTCTTTTTCAAGACCTCTGCAATCCGCACTGGCATGCTGTCAATTAACTTCTGGGCCACATCCTGACTGATGGCAGCCCATTCTTGCATAATCAATGCTTGGAGTTTGTCAGAATTTGTGGGTTTTTGTTTGTCCATCCGCCTCTTGAGGATTGACCACAAGTTCCCAATGGGATTAAGGTCTGGGGAGTTTCCTGGCCATGGACCCAAAATATCGATGTTTTGTTCCCCGAGCCGCTTAGTTATCMCTTTTGCCTTTTGGCAAGGTGCTCCATCATGCTGGAAAAGGCATTTTTCGACACCAAACTGTTCCTGGATGGTTGGGAGAAGTTGCTCTCGGAGGATGTGTTGGTACCATTCTTTATTCATGGCTGTGTTCTTAGGCAAAATTGTGAGTGAGCCCACTCCCTTGGCTGAGAAGCAACCCCACACATGAATGGTCTCAGGATGCTTTACTGGCATGAGAGAGTTCAAAGCTGTCATCAAGGTAAAGGGTGGCTATTTGAAGAATCTCAAATATAAAGTATAGTTTGATTTGTTTAACACTTTTTTGGTTACTACATGATTCCATATGTGTTATTTCATAGTGTTGATGTCTTCACTATTATTCTACAATGTAGAAAATAGTAAAAATAGAGAAAAACCCTTGAATGAGTAGGTGTTCTAAAACTTTTGACCGGTAGTGTATATTTTATTTCACCTGCGACCTGGCCAAGATAAAGCAAAGCAGTGCGACAAAAACAACAACATAGAAGTTACACATGGGATAAACAAACGTACAGTCAATAACACAATAGAAAATCTGTATACAGTGTGTGCAAATTAAGTAAGGAGGTAAGGCAATAAATAGGCCATAGTGGCCGAAAAGTAATTTACAATTAGCAATTAACACTGGAGTGATAGATGTGCAGACGAGGATGTGCAGGTAGAGCAGAAAAAATAATAATATTGGGATGAGGTAGGTAGTAGGTTGGATGGCTATTTACAGATGGGCTGTGTAAGCTACACCGATCGATAAGCTGCTCTGACAGCCGATGCTTGAAGTTAGTGAGGGAGATAAGTCTCCAACTTCAGTGATATTTGCAATTCTTCCAGTCATTGGCAGCAGAGAACTGAAGGAAAGGCGGTCAAAGTAGGTGTTGGCTTGGGATGACCAGTGAAATATACCTGCTGGAGCGCGTGCTACGGGTGGGTTGCTATGGTGACCAGTGAGCTGAGATAAGGCGGAGCTTTACCTAGCAAAACTTATAGATGACCTGGAGCCAGTGGGTTGGCGGCTTCGCGTTCCTAGGAAACTACTGCAGTATTTAGTTTTTTACGTGTTATTCTTACATTGGTAGCCCAGGTAATCTTAGGTTTTAGTACATACAGTCGGGAGGAACTACTGAATATAAGAGCAACATCAACTCACCATCATTACGACCAGGAATATGACTTTCCCAAAGCGGATCCTGTGTTTTGCCTTCCACCCAGGACAATGGATCTGATCCCAGCCGGCGAACCTAAACAACGTCGCCGTAAAAGGGGCAAACGAAGCGGTCTTCTGGTCAGGCTCCGGAGACGGGCACAWCGCGCACCACTCCCTAGCATACTACTCGCCAATGTCCAGTCTGTCCAGTCTTGCCTTCCAGAGAGACATCAGAGACTGTAACGTTCTTTGCTTCACRGAAACAWKGCTCACTCGAGAGACGCTATCAGAGTCGGTGCAGCCAGCTGGTTTCTTCACGCATCGCGCCGACAGAAACAAACATCTTTCTGGTAAGAAGAGGGGCGGGGGGGTATGTCTTATGTTTAACGAGACGTGGTGTGATCATAACAACATACAGGAACTCAAGTCCTTCTGGTCACCTGACTTATAATTCCTCACAATCAAATGTCGACCGCATTATCTACCAATGGAATTCTCTTCGATTATAATCACAGCCGTATATAATTCCCCCCCAAGCAGACACATCGATGGCCCTGAACGAACTTTATTTGACTCTATGTAAACTGGAAACCACATATCCTGWGGCTGCATTCATTGTAGCTGGGGATTTTAACAAGGCTAATCTGAAAACAAGACTCCCTAAATTCTATCAGCATATCGATTGCGCAACCAGGGGTGGTAAAACCCTGGATCATTGTTATTCTAACTTCCGTGACGCATATAAGGCCCTCCCCCGCCCTCCTTTTGGAAAAGCTGACCACGACTSCATTTTGTTGCTTCCAGCCTACAGACAGAAACTAAAACAAGAAGCTCCCGAGCTCAGGTCTGTTCAACGCTGGTCCGACCAATCTGATTCCACGCTTCAAGACTGCTTCGATCACGTGGATTGGGATATGTTCCGCATTGCATCGCATCGGCGTACACATCACGGACAAACTGATTTGGTCCACCCACACAGACAGCGTCGACAGCCTGCCTGTTCACCCCGCTATCATTCCAGAAGGCGAGGTCAGTACAGGTGCATCAAAGAGGGACCGAGAGACTGAAAACAGCTTCTTCTTCAAGGCCATCAGACTGTTAAACAGCACCACTAACATCGAGTGGCTGCTGCCAACATACTGACTCAACTCAGCTCACTTTAATAATGGAAATTGATGGAAATTTATCAAAAATGTATCACTAGCCACTTTACAATGCCACTTAATATAATGTATATGTATATACTGTACTCTATATCATCTACTGCATCTTGCCATCTTTATGTAATACATGTATCACTAGCCACTTTAAACTATGCACTTTTATGTTTACATACCTTCATTACTCATCTCATATGTTATACTGTACTCGATACCATCTCTGCATCTTGCTATGCTTCTGTACCATTACTCATTCATATACTTTATGTACATATTCTTATATCTTTACACTTGTGTGTATAAGGTGTAGTTGTGGAATTGTTAGGTTAGATTACTCGTTGGTTATTACTGCATTGTCGGAACTAGAAGCACAAGCATTTCGCTACACTCGCATTAACATTGCTAACCATGTGTATGTGACAAATACATTTGATTTGATTTGATTTGAATATGTCGAGGACAGCAACGAGAGCATACATGTCGCAATGGTGGGTAGTATATGGGGCTTTGGTGACAAAACGGATGGTACTGTGATAGACTGCATCCAATTTGCTGAGTAGAGTGTTGGAGGCTATTTTGTAAATGGCATCACCGAAGTCAAGGATCGGCAGGATAGTCAGTTTTACGAGGGTGTGCTTAGCAGCATGAATGAAGGAGGCTTTGTTGCGAAATAGGAAGCTGATTCTAGATTA
>NC_036859.1:32226243-32228630 GCF_002910315.2 Salvelinus sp. IW2-2015
AATTTTGGATTTGAGATGCTTAATATGAGTCTGGAAGGAGAGTTTACAGTCTAGCCATACACCTAGGTATTTATAGTTGTTCACATATTCTAAGTCAGAACCGTCCAGAGTAGTGATGCTAGGCGGGCGGGTGCGGGCAGCGMTCGGTTGAAGAGCTTGGATTTAGTTTTACTAGCGTTTAAGAGCAGTTGGAGGCTGCGGGGAGTGCAGAGCTGTTGGCCGGGGTTGGGTTAGCCAGGTGGAAAGCGTGGCCAGCCGTAGAGAGATGCTTATTGGAATTCTCGATTATCGTGGATTTATCGCTGGTGACAGTGTTTCCTAGCCTCAGTGCAGTGGGCAGCTGAGAGGAGGTGCTCTTATTCTCAATAGACTTTACAGTGTCCCAAAACCTTTTGGAATTAGTGCTGCAGGATGCAAATTTCTGTTTGAAAAAGCTAGCCTTTGCTTTCCTAACTGACTGTATATTGGTTCCGGATTTCCCTGAAAAGTTGCATATCGCAGGGACTATTCGATGCTAGTGCAGTGCGCCACAGGATGTTTTTGTGCTGGTCAAGGGCAGTCAAGTCTGGAGTGAACCAAGGGCTATATCTGTTCTTAGTTCTACATTTTTTGAAAGGGGCATGCTTATTTAWGATGGTGGGGGAGGCACTTTAGAAGAACAACCAGGCATCCTCTACTGATGGGATGAGGTCAAYATCCTTCCAGGATWCCCGGACCAGGTTGATTAGAAATGCTCGCAGAAGTGTTTTAGGGAGTGTTTGACAGTGATGAGGGGTGGTCGTTTGACCACGAACCCATAACGGACGCAGGCAATGAGGCAGTGATCGCTGAGATCCTGGTTGAAAACAGCAGAGGTGTATTTAGAGAGCAAGTTGGTCAGGATGATATCTATGAGGGTGCCCATGTTTATGGATTTGGGGTTGTACCTGGTAGGTTCCTTGATCATTTGTGTGAGATTGAAGGCATCTAGCTTAGATTGTAGGACAGCCGGGGTGTTAAGCATATCCCAGTTTAGGTCACCTAACGGTACGAACTCTGACAATAGATGGGGGGCAATCAATTCACATATGGTGTCCAGGGCACTGCTGGGAGCTGAGGGGGGTCTATAACAAGCGGCAACAGAGAGAGACTTATTTCTGGAGAGATTCATTTTTTAAATCAGAAGCTTGAACTGTTTGGGCATAGACCTGGAAAGTATGACAGAACTTTGCAGGCTATCTCTGCAGTAGATTGCAACTCTGCCCCCTTYAGCAGTTCTATCTTGACGGAAAATGTTGTAATTGGGGATGKAAATTTCTGCATTTTTGGTGGCCTTCCTAAGCCAGGATTCAGACACGGCTAGGACATCAGGGTTGGCAGAGTGTGCTAAAGCAGTGAATAAAGCAAACTTAGGGAGGAGGCTTCTGATGTTAACATGCATGAACCCAAGGCTTTTCCTGTTACAGAAGTCAACAAATGAGAGCGCCTGGGGGCACACAGGGCCTGGGTTAAACTCTACATCACCAGAGGAACAGAGGAGGAGTAGGATAAGGGTACKGCTAAAGGCTATAAGAACTGGTCGTCTAGTGCATTCGGAACAGAGAGTAAATGGAGCAGACTTCTGGGCATGGTAGGATAGATTCAGGGCATAATGCACAGACAAGGGCATGGTAGGGTGCGAGTACAGTGGAGGTAAACCTAGGCATTGGGTGACAATGTGAGAGGCTGCATCTCTGGAAGCGGCAGTTAAGCTAGGTGCAGTCTCCGCGTGTGGGGGTGGGGCAAGGGAGCTAACCGAGGCATGTAGAGCGGGACTAGGGGCTCCGCAGTWAAACAAAACAATGAGAGCTACCCTAAACAACAGTATACAAGGCATATTGACATTAGAGGGAGGTATAAAGCCATCACAGGTGTTGATTGGGAGGGCTAAGACAACAACGGGTAAACAGCTAAGACAGCAACAACGGGTAAATGGCGATGAATGGGCAGAGAGGGTCAGTTAGCTACACACAGGGCCTGAGTTAGAGGCTGGGGCCGACAGATAAACAAAATGAAGTACCGTGTTAATGAACAGTCCAGTAGGCATCAGCTGTGTAGCCGAGTGATCATTGGATCCAATAAGCAGCAAATATATACATATACACTACGGTTCAAAAGTTTTGAGTCACTTAGAAATGTCCTTGTTTTTGAAAGAAAAGCACATTTTTTGTCCATTAAAATWATATCAAATTGATCAGAAATTCAGTGTAGACATTTTTAATGTTGTAAACGACTATTGTAGCTGGAAACGGCATATTTTTTATCTACATAGGCGTACAGAGGCCCATTATCAGCAACCATCACTCCTGTGTTCCAATGGCACGTTGTGTTAGCTAATCCAAGTTTATCATTTGAAAAGGCTAATTGAT
>NC_036859.1:32229025-32238257 GCF_002910315.2 Salvelinus sp. IW2-2015
GACAGAGGAACTCTGCCTAGAAGGCCTGCATCCCGGAGTCGCCTCTTCACTGTTGACGTTGAGACTGGTGTTTTGCGGGTACTATTTAATGAAGCTGCCTYCAAATCACTATGTCCGTCCCTGGGTCTAACCACACCAAGACTATGTTAGCCTCCTGACCCTAAAGGGATACTTCGGCATTTTAGCAATAAGACCCTTTATCTATTTCCCCGGTGTCAGATTAACTTGTGGATACCATTTCATTTTAATGTCTCTGTGTCCAGTATGAAGGAAGTTATAGAGGTAGTTAAGTGAGTCAATGCTAACTAGTGTTAGCACAATGACTGGAAGTCTATGAGTATCTGCTAGCATGCCTGAAGTATCCCTTTAAGTCTTTATGTTATCTATATTATATTACCAGCAACACAAGTCTCCAGGTCTTAAGACCTGTTTGCTCATCAACGCTCGCTCACCATTAAAAATGCATCGTTTTATTAGATACATTTAAAAGACTGACGTTTCGGCCTTCAATGGCCTTCTTCAGAATAATCACAAAAGGAATGGACAAGTTCTCACACAAAATACACTTTTCCAGTACTGTAAACATACAGTCATTCCCTTGTCCACACATACCTTCAGACATGCAGTACATGCACACACACAGGCTTTATTGAAAACGGTCCTGTTGCTTCTACAGGTTTCACTCTGTAAGCTCTGTTTCAGCAGCACAGCACAGCTCTGTCTAGACAGTCGCCTCTACACTGAACTMATTTCTGAGGAATCCACAAATCCTCAAATTCCCATGTAATTACTATAGTCTCATTTCTAACCTTCTCTCCTACCCGTGTTGATTCTATACTGACAGAGCAGCCATAGAGGTTTCCTGTAGAGGTAGAATGCTAGCCTAGATTATTTCTACATTCAGCAATGTCTGCATTCTACATGTTTGGCATGAAAATGTCTCATAGGCTAATGCAGGAAGGGGCTGGCACCCGGTTTCATAAAACGCATTAGGAGTCAATCCAAACTCATCTTGTTCTTGCTTCATATTCAACATGATAAAACTAGGTTTTGATGTTCTCGCATGCAATGATAGCAGCAACCCATGATTGTGTGAGTACAATACCGTGCTGTACATCCAGCAGTAGTGGGCTAGGCAGGTACAGAGTTGAAGAGCACAGGATGTGTTTGGAGTCAGACGGACGGACTGAGTTGAAGAGATAACAAGTGATAGCACAGGGATATGTGGTATGTGTGGATTAAGCTGAATCCAGTCTGACTCATGACTTAGCCATGTATAAACAGTATCAGACTGGACTCTGCCCATTCCACCTCACACACTGCTACTCTGACTACATACAGAGTAACAAGTCCAGGCCCTGAGGCCTCCCGAGTGGTGCAGTGGTCTAAGGCACTGTCTCAGCCGGCCGCGACCGGGAGACCCATGCGGCGCACAATTGGCCCAGYGGCGTCCGGATTAGGGGAGGGTTTGGCCGGCTGGGATGTCCTTGTCCCATCGCACTCTAGCAACTCCTGTGGTGGGGCCAGACGCATGCACACTGACACGGTCACCAGGTGTACRGTGTTTCCTCAGACACATTGGTGCGGCTGGCTTCCGGGTTAAGCAGGCAGTGTGTCAAGAAGCAGTGCGTCTTGGCTGGGTTGTGTTTCGGAGGACGTACGGCTCTTGACCTTCGCCTCTCCCAAGTCCGTACAGGAGTTTCACTGATGAGACAAAACTGTAATTAACAAATTGGATACCATGAAAAAAAACAAGTCCAGGCCCTGTTCATAAAATAAACATGTTAGTCCTTTTTTACTTGATGTAGGTCGAAGCATCTGAGAWATGCAAACAGTTTCCACCGTTTCAGCGTTCCAACAAGTGATTTCTTCAAGAAAAGAGGAAGGATGCATTGTTTAAAATATTCTAACAGGGCACTCGAGACTGTACACACAGTGTTGCCCTGGCCTACTAGAAGAACTACATTTCCAGGCAGGATCGTTTTCCCAGACTGTGGAGGAGGGGACTTTTGGGCCATTGAATCATTAAACTAGAATTCTGCTTCAGCGTTCAGGGTAAACAGTACAGAATGTTCCTATTGAACCACTCATGGAATTTAGTTATAAATAGCTTGTGTCAACTGACAGTTTCTTCTCCATGATCTAAGTGAAGGGGAATTCAGGCACCTGCCCCACATCACAAGACTGCAATAACAAGGAGAGAGAGAGAGAGAGGAGATAGAGAGAGAGAGAGTGAGAAGGAGAGAAAAGGAGAGAGAGAAAGAGAAAGAGAGAGAAGGATGGAAGGAGGAGAGAGTTAGAGAGGAGCGAGAGAGAGAGAGAGAGAGAGAGAGAGAGAGAGAGACGGAGAGAGAGAGAGAGAGAGAGAGAGAGCGAAGAGAAGAGAGAGAGAGAGAGAGAGAGAGAGAAGAGGGAGAAGAGACGAGAGAGAGAGAACGGGTGAGAGAGAAAGAGAGGGGAGAGAGAGAGAGAGAGAGAGAGAGAGAGAGAGAGAGAGAGAGAGAGAAGAGAGAGAGAGAGAGAGAGAAGAGAATGACATTGGAAATGGGATTTTACTGTCTATTTTTATTGGTGCAACTGTCATCTGAGTTGTTCAGTCTTTCTAGAGAATGGGCTAGGCACCATGGATTAGACCTAGATTAAACAGAAACCTAGTACATGACTGTAAAGTCTCTTCAGAACACCAAATCTTCAGACACATCCCACAGCTTCACACACAGCACGTCAAGTGCTATTACACTGTGAAACACTGAGTGAAACACTGATACAAAACCCAGCCAACGCGATGACATCATGAGCACTAACAGCCCCATGCAGCAGGTCCTAAAAATAACCTGGCCAGTGGCTACCTTGGGGTAAGCAGGGAGCAGGAAGCAGGAAGCAGGGAGCAGCGAGCAGGGAGCAGGGGGAGTTGCCAGCTGGGTAGGATCCAGATTGTAGACAGTGGGTCTTCCAGCGAACTGCACAGGAGCCCTTATTCTCCAGTAATGGGGCCATTATCAGCCACTGGGCGGCCCAAAACAAACAGAGGCTTATGGAAGRTAATATCCCTCAGACGTCACCGCAGACGCAAGGGGGTGACATGCAGGAGCCAAGGCGGCCGAGTAGCACAGGCAGTGCCTCAGCCCTTTGGATAGCAAATGGCATTGTTGTGAGAACTAGGCATATACAGAACTAGGCCTATATACCTGGGGCTCAGAGGAAAGAGTTGATCTGGAAATGGTCTTGGATGTGGTGGATGGGGGTTTWGTGTGAAAATAGGGAAAGTTGAGAGGACTGAGAAAGTGAGGGTTAAAAGAGATAAAAAGYATGGGGTTGTGAGATAATGAAATAGACTAGAGACACTGTTAAAATGTGTATAAGAGTGAAGATATTAAGCGAGAGAAGCAGAGAAAGAGAGAGGGAGCGTTAGAAACCGAGGGGGGGGAAGCATGCTCTGCAGCTGGGTGCGTGTTGCCATAGGCCCCGTGCCCAAATCTGTTCCAGCAACAGTAGCACCATAAAACTTCAAGCTATTGTATCCTCTTGCTCTCGCCTCCCCTCTACTGAATACTGTTATTCATGATGCATCTCCATCTCTCGCCTCCCCTCTACTGAATACTGTTATTCATGATGCATCTCCAATCTCTGTCGTCCTCCCTTCTACTTGAAAACTGTTATTCAATGATGCATCCTCCTCTCGGCCGTCTCCCCTCTACTGAATACTGTATATCAATGAGCTCTCCATCTCTCGCCTTCCTCTACTGATACTGTTATTGTATTTATGATGCATCTCCATCTCTCGCCTCCCCTCTACTGAATACTGTTATTCATTGATGCATCTCCATCTCTCGCGCCCCTCTACTGATTATGTTATTCATGATGCATCTCCATCTCTCACCTCCCCTCTATGAATACTGTTATTCATGATGCATCCTCATCTCTTCGCTCCCCTCTAGGCTGAATACTGTTATTCATGATGCATCTCCATCTCTCGCCTCCCTTCTACTGAACACTGTTTATTCATGATTGCATCTCCCATCTCTCGCCTCCCCTCTACTGATAGCTGGTTTATTCAATGATGCATCTCATCTCTCGACCTACAAGAACCTGTCTGTACGGAACAATAAACAAAGTATTCTTTTCTCTCCACTCCCAGTAGCTCGTCCAAGCTCGTAATACATTACTGTTTACTGTTTCCAGACGAGAGCATTTATAAGGCTTAAGGTCCACGGTGGCACCCTGCATTAACGCCCTCTCGTCTCTTCCATCATCCGGGGGCGGATGGAGTGGAACATGACGAGGCAGCAGGGACAGGAATCATGGCCATAAGCAACGTCACACCAAGCGGAGGAAACAAAGGGAGCGTCATAGAGGAAGGTCGGCTTAGTCGAAAGGTGGAACAGTTTGAGAGGGGAGGAGAAACAGACAAGAATAAGTAGGCGACTTAATGCACATCAGCAGCACCATATGGGCTTTGATAGCTTGCTCCTGCTTTCTGAGTGGCCAAGGAAGCATTCAAGGCAGTGCAGACATTCTACCTGACAACACAACACCAGCCACATTCCCAGCCAATATTCATGATATACAGGCATCTTTGCACTATCATTTTAGGCATAGGTTTAAAAAAGGAAAATTCAACCCATGTAAGCGGGAGAGAGAGAATACCTGACCACTGTGACTGACCGCAGAATTAAGGAAGGCTTTGGCTTGTACAGACTCAGTGATCATAGCCTTGCTATTGGAGAGAGGACCCGTACCAGACCTGGCTCTCAAGAGGAGATAGAGAGGCGAGTAGAAAGAGAAGCGAGAAAGAGAGAGAAATTGAAAAGGCGAGAAAAGAGAGGGAGGAGGGAAAGCGAGAAAGAGAGAAAGAGAGAGGAGAGAGAGCGAGAGAGAGACGAGAGAGAGACAGAGACAGAGAAGAGAAAGAGAGAGAAACAGAAGAGAGAGCGAAAGAGAGAGAAGACGAAGAGAGAGAGAAAGAGAGAGAGAGGCGAGAGAGAGAGAGAAGGAGAGAGAGAGAGGAGAGGAGAGGAGAGAGAGAGAGAGAGAGAAAGAGAGAAATAAGAGAGAGAAGACAGAGAGAGAGAGAGAGAGAAAGAGAGAGAGAGAGAGGGTGAGAGAGAAGAAAAGAGAGAGAGAGAGTGAGAAGAGAAAGGAGAGAGAGAGAGAGAAGAGAGAGAGAGACAGAGAGAGAAAAGAGAGAGAGAGAGCAGAGAGAGAGAGAGAGAGAGAAACAGAGAGAGAGAGAGAGAGAGAGAGAGAGAGAGAAGAGAGAGAGGAGAGAGAGAGAGAGAGAGAGAGAGAGAGAGAGAGAGAGAGAGAGAGAGAGAGACAGAAAGAGAAGGAGAGAGAGACAGAATAGAGAGAGAGAGAGGGAGGGGAATAGTTAACCTATCCAATGACTTTGATAAGACAACGTCAGCTGCAGCTCTGCCAAGCACAAATCATGACAAACATTAAAAGAAATAGACCAAGCACTAAGCACACCGCTGGGCCACTAAACAAACAATAAACAAGTGATTCAGGTAAAACCTCACCTCTGTAAACATCATTTTTTCATAACTCTATGAAACGGGCATGAACGGACAAATTAATTGGTGATCAAAAAAAAAAGTATGGAAGTTTCCATGCTGGCCTTTCCTCTGCAAGAGTAAAGGTCGAGAAGTAAATTAACGCAATTTACTCATTGGGGGGGGAATCAATACGGTAAATATCTGACATAATAAATTTTTGATGCAAATTATTTTTGCGTAGTTGTTCTGTAAATTGCAGCAATACTTAGTACTTACTAGGATTGATCTGCATCTCTTCTTAACCTCTACGGACAGTTGTGCTAACGTGCGCTAATTGACTAGAATGACGTTGTAATACAACAGCCAATCTTTTGGGACATAGCAGTGTCTTATTGGGCAGAAGCTTAAACTGAATTGTAATCTAAATGCGAGTGTCCATTAAGCAGTAGATATTTACCGTGAAAAAATGGCATGCTATTGTTTCAGGAGAGTGCACAACAACAAAACACTTTAATCATGGCAACTGAATTTGATACATTCACTCTCTTGAAGGTAAACTAATGTACCCTACATTCAGTAATCTTTTTCTCTGATTTGTCATCTAAGGAGTCCCAGAATAAATGTCGCATAGTTTGTGTGAAAAAATCAATTTTTAATGTTCAAATTAGGAATGGGGTCTACAGTTTGCGCCCCTGCTGTCTCTGGCTACACACGCCCACCTGCCATCTAGATGTGTGAAAGTTTGTGTATAAGCTAATGATCCATCATGTATGACATTCCTGGAGTGTTAAAGTTTTAATTGTTGTATTACCATAGGGAGTTTGTCTGTTCTCTATGTTATGTACTTGAAAATAAATCAAATTGACATTTGGCAATTTGGGCAAAACTCCTGCAGACTTGATACAAAATATTGTCGCAGTAATGTAATTCTTCTTCACTGGATCTGTCTGGAATACTTTGCACACACACTGCTGCTATCGGTGGCCAAATCTAAATAACACCTAGACTCCTATGCTGAAAGTTTGGCTTTTTCACTTGCATTTTAAAATGATGGAGAGAAAAAGGCATGTTTTTTTGTTGTACTTATTTTTACGCAGATCTAATGTGTTATATTCTCCTACATTCATTTCACATTTACAACTTCAGAAGTATTTCCTTTCAACATGTTCGAGAATTATCATATCCTTGCTTCAGGTCCTGAGCTATTCAGGGCCGTTTAGATTTGGGTATGTATTTTAGGCGAAAATTGAAAAAAAGGGTACGATCCTTAAGAGGTTTTTAAATAGGGAAGGCCAATTTGTTTTTCAGCACTTTTATTTCCATGACTGATAACAACTAATTTTTCTTGCTTCCCGAGTGCAGCAGGCGAGTCCTAAGGGCACTGCAATCGGCAGTGTGTCACAACAGGCTGTGTCAAACAGGCTGACTTCGTCGTAGTTGAAAATGGTATTTCTCGCGATACGAGTTGGTGGCGGCTAGCTTCCGGTTAAGTGGTGGGTGTTTAAAGAAGTGCGGTTGGAGGGTTATGTTTTGGAGGACGCATGAACTCGACCTTCGCTCTCCCGAACCTTTTGGGGAGTTGCCAGCGATGAAGACAAGATCGTAATTGGATCTGCAATTGATAAATAAAAACAAATGATTGTCCTTCTGCAGGCAGACATTGGTGAGCAATATGTTTGGGAACCTCGATCGGGAAATAAAATCAACAGTATCGAATCGGCAATCATATTGTATCTTCACTTAAGTATCGTGATCATATCCCAGCACTAACAATTTCAAGTTTGCAAGAAGGTGTGTGCATGTATAGTGTGGTGTGTGTGTGTGTGTGTGTGTGTGTGTGTGTGTGTGTGTGTTGTGTGTGTGTGGTGGTGTGGTGTGTGTGTGTGTGTGTCGTGTGGTTTGTGTGTGTGTGTGTGTGTATGTGGGCATAGGAGCATTGTGTATGTGAGCAACCATATGCGTGTGTGAATGTGTGCACTTGTGTTATTACATCTAGACTAGAGCACTGCCACCATGATGTTAAAGGCATCATTCATGAAGGACATTTTGAGAAGCTGCCATACTACATGTGGGTCAACTGGGTACGTGTTAATAGTTTGTTGACTTTTGCTTAAGGTCAGTGTTTAAACTCTCTCAGTGCGGAGCAGACTGAATATCTGTTTCCTCCATCGCATGTTCTGACACTGCTAGATGTGGCACACGATCAAATGAGAAAGACAACATGGAACACACTCTTTAATACTGAAACACTGGTTGAAAGTTTCGGCATATAACGCTTCTTCCTAGTGATAGTGAGGTTGGTAGTAAAAACAGATGACTTTGATGAGCAAGACGGGATGCTTTCAACACACTTCAAAAACGAGGAAAGTCTCTCCTACACTTTTACAACCGTAAACTCACTTAATGACAAAAAACGTGCTTAAGAAAGGCGATAATTTAACAGTGTGATGATCAATAGGCAGACAGGGTTTGGTCTCTGTGGCGTACTCAAGTTCTTCCAGATAGACAGCGACCTCAGATAGACAAGGACCTCAGATAGACACAGGACTTCAGATAAGAAAGGACCTCAGATAGACAAGGACTTCCGATAGACAAGGACCTCAGATGACAAGGACTGCAGATTAGACAAGGATTCAGATAGACAAGGACTCAGATAGACAAGGACTTCCAGATAGACAAGGATTCAGATAGAGCAAGGACTCAGATAGACAAGGATCCTCAGATAGACAAGGATTGTCAGATAGACAAGGACTTCAGATAGGACAAGGACCTCAGATAGACACGGACCTCAGAAAGACAAGGACTTCAGATAGACAAGGACCGGGTCAGATAACAGAGGACTTCAGGATAGACAAGGACTTCAGATAGACAAGGACTTCAGATAGACAAGGACGTCAGATAGAACAAGGCCTCAGATAGACAAGGATTCAGCATAGACAAGGACTTCAGATCGAGCAAGATTCAGATAGACAAGGACTTCGATAAGACAGGACCTCAGATAAACAAGGACTTCAACAGATAGACAAGGAACTTAGATAGACAGCGGACTTCAGATAGACAAGGGACGTCAGGATAGCCAAGGACCTCAGATAGCACAGGGACTTCAGATAGACAAGGACTTCAGATAGACAAGGACTTCAGATAGAACAAGGACTTCATTATAGAAAGGATTCAGATAGAAGCAAGACTGAATCATCAACCATTATCAATGAGGCTGTACATTCCAAGAGGGCCTGAACAAAAAACACAGCCATGCTGGGAATGAGGGGCAGGAAAGTTAGTCAGGGACTCAGTCGTTTTTTATTTAATTTTAAATTAGAATTGTATTGGAAAAAAGTAACTTGTTTTAGGCAGAACTCAAGATTTAACTGTATATGACATGTGTAATGTAAACCATCATGTAAATCCCAGTTATACTGTACAGGAAAAAGTGTCACTCTGAGAAGTGTTGCCTCCCTCCCATTACGTTTAATCCCACTTCCCCAAGAACAAAACGGCTTTCTATGATCTTAACGGAAAGTTGTTGGACCCGCAACCACTTATGTTGCTTGCAGCGGGTCTTGTGCCCTCGCTAAGCAAACATCTAAGGGGAAACACTGACAGAGCAACATAGCAAGCAGAAAAGGCAAAAGTACAACAACAAGAGCAGCCGTATTGGCATTGATGCAATATTGTCGTCATTGTGTATTAATTCAAACTATATGGTACCACACAGCCTATGTAAAGGGCATGTT
>NC_036859.1:32238282-32239733 GCF_002910315.2 Salvelinus sp. IW2-2015
AATCAATTGACCAATTTGGCACATTTGGGCAAACTCCTGGCAGACTTGATACAAAATATTGTGCAGTAATGTAATTCTTCACTGGATCTGTCTGAAACTTTGCACACACACTGCTGCYATMTGGTGGCCAAAATCTAAATAACACCTAGACTCCTATCTGAAAGTTTGGCCTTTCACTTGCATTTTAAAGATGATGGAGAGAAAAAGCATGTTTTTTTGTTTGTATTATCTTTTACCAGATCTAATGTGTTATATTCTCCTACATTMATTTCACATTTCCACAAACTTCAAAGTATTTCCTTTCAAATGGTATCRAGAATATTCATATCCTTGCTTCAGGTCCTGAGCTACAGGCAGTTAGATTTGGGTATGTCATTTTAGGCGAAAATTGAAAAAAAGGGTACGATCCTTAAGAGGTTTTTAAATAGGGAGCCAATTTGTTTTCAGCACTTTTATTTCCATGACTGATCAAAACWAATTTTCTTGCYTCCCGAGTGGCACAGCGGTCTAAGGCACTGCATCGCAGTGTGTCACAACAGGCTGTGTCACAACAGGCTGACTTCRGTCGTCAGTTAAATGGTATTTCCTCCGATACATTGGTGCGGCTAGCTTCCGGTTTAAGTGGTGGGTGTTAAGAAGTGCGGTTTGGAGGGTTATGTTTTGGAGGACGCATGACTCGACCTTCGCCTCTGTATACGTGTGTGTGTGTGTGTGTGTGTGCATAGGAGCATGTGTATGTGAGCACCATATGCGTGTGTGAATGTGTGCACTTGTGTTATATACATCTAGACTAGAGCACTGCCACCATGATGTAAAGGCATCATTCAATGAAGGGACATTTGAGAAGCTGCACATACTACATCAGTGTCAACTGGGTCAAGTGTTAATAGTTTGTTGACCTTTTGCTTACAGGTCAGTGTTTAACTCTCTCAGCGGACCAGACTGAATATCTGTTTCTGCCACCCGCCATGTTCTGACACTGCTAGATGTGGCAACGATCAAATGAGAAAAGACACATGGACACACTCTTTAACTAACTGAACACTGGTTGAAAGTTCGGCATATAACGCTTCTTCCTAGTGATAGTGAGGTGTGTAGTAAAACAGATGACTTGAGCAAGACGGGATGCTTTCAACACACCTTCAAAAACGAGGAAAGTCTCTCCTACACTTTTACAACCGAAACTCACTTAATGACAAAAACGTGCTCTAAGAAAGGCGATAATTTTAACAAGTGTGATGATAATAGGCAGACAGGGTTTGGCTCTCTGTGCGTACTCAAGTTCTTCAGATAGACAAGGACCTCAGATAGACAAGGACCTCAGATAGACAAGGACTTCAGATAGACAAGGACATAGACCAAGCGAACTCAGATAGACAAGGACTTCAGATTAGACAAGGACCTCGAGTAGACAAGGACTTCCAGATAGATCAAGACCTCAGATAGACAAG
>NC_036859.1:32240466-32326640 GCF_002910315.2 Salvelinus sp. IW2-2015
ACTTCAGATAGACAAGGACTGAATCATCAACCATTATCAATGAGCTGTAACATTTCCAAGAGGGCCTGAACAAAAAACACAGCCATGCTGGGAATGAGGGGCAGGAAAGTTAGTCAGGACTCAGTCGTTTTTATTTATTTTTATTTAGAATTGTATTGGAAAAAAAGTAACTTTGTTTTAGCAGAACTCAAGATTTACTGTATAGGACATGTGTGTGTAACCCATCAATGTAAATCCCCAGTTATTACTGTAACAGGAAGAAAAGTGTCACTCTGAGAAGTGTTTCCCCTCCCATTACGTTTAACCCCACCTTCCCAAGAACAAAACCGGCTTCCTATGATCTTAACGGAAAGTGTTGGACCCRGCAACCATTAATGTTGCTTCAGGGGTCTTTGCACCTCGTCTAAGCAAACATCTAAGGGAAACACTGACAGAGGCAACATACAACGCAGAAAAGGCAAAAGTACAAAAACAGAGAGCAGCCGTATTGCATTTGATGCAATATCCTGTCGTCATTGTGTATTAATTCAAACTATATGGTACCACACAGCTGCTATGCTAAAGGGCATGTTCCATATTGTCCTTGAACCAGTTTATGACTGGTTCAAGGACAAGGACTGTTTGAATCTGAGAGCGGGAATGGGCAGGGTCAGGTCATGAGAGTCCAACCCAATAACATCTGACGAAGGGAAAACAGAAAGGAGAAGAATGTAGCAGAACAGGGCTGGGTTTCATCAAACGCATCGTAGCACTAAGATCATCTTTCATTTAGTTTCAATGGAATTAAGATGGTCTTAGTGCTACAATGGTTTTGGGAAACCCAGCCCAGGAGTAGGCCTATAGGACTGCCAACCAATGAACCGAGACTTCAAGCCGTTACGCCTCGATCACACAGACAGCGTCATCGCATTTTGGTACACCAGAAGTACATTATTTTCCAATGTAACGCTACGTTTGCCTTGCAGCATTGCGTTGCAGAAGCAGTTGCAGTGCATTCTGTGTGGTGCATATGTTGGATTTATCAAACGTATGTGTAACCGATGTGAAATGGCTAGCTAGTTAGCGGTGGTGCGCGCTAATAGCGTTTCAATCGGTGAMGTCACTCGCTCTGAGACCTGAAGTAGTTGTTCCCCTTGCTCTGCAAGGGCCGCGGCTTTTGTGGAGCGAGTGATGGGTAACGATGCTTCGTGGGTGTCAGTTGTTGATGTGTGCAGAGGGTCCCTGGTTCAAGCCCGTGTCGGGGCGAGGGGACGGACGAAAGTTAAACTGTTACATATGCATCAAATTGTATGCGTAGACGGCTTGACAGAAATAGATTTTATTTTTGCACACATATCCAGATGATGCTGCATACTATTTTGCGCAATGACCCTATAGGTGTGATCAAGGTGTTAGGGACTTCACACAAAGCTCCAAATAATGTATCACCTGCTCAAAATCCCACAGATCTTACAGAATTATAGAAAGCCCAGTCATTCATGATTTTATTTTTCAGACATTGCGGTGGAGGATAAGAGCCACAGGGGAAGGAATTACCTACAACAACACGTGTGGTTTTGCTTTTCAGACACGAGACATTGGTAAAGAAAGAGAAAGAGAGACGAAAAGCATGAGCTAGACAAAGAAAGAGGGACAGGGGGAGAAAACACCATGCTTTCCCTCTCTTGCATCAGCGGTAAATCCTTGAACCCTCTCTGACCCCTGGTTCAGCTGTAGATCCATCAGTGTACAGCCAGCCACAGCCAGCCAGCCAGACACAGCCAAACACAGCCAACCAGACAGACAGACAGACAGACAGATAGCCAACCAGACACGTAGGGGCAGACCAGTGTCTCCATTAGCTGGCAATAGCCGGCTTTTGGCCATTAAAATGTTTTAAAAGCTGATGAACAAAATTGGCACTGGCCAATTGTCCAGGAGAAGAAATCAAATCCCATCGCAAAATAATGCTTTTTAGCCTATTCATTGATGTAAATACCAGTTGATGGAAATACATTTGACYGGTCGTGCTATTCATCTATGGGTTAATTTGCATAACTTTGTGGAATTAAATTGGCTTGTGTGCATATTCGTTATGTATCTTATTTATCACACATGTACAGCATACAGATACAGAGCCTTTGAGCGGAAAATCTATCAGACAGCACTTTTATATGACCCATCAATGCGCAACGATACTAAATGCAATTGTGTGTTACATTTTTTAGGGGGGGCGAAGATTAAAAAGAGCTACTATTTGTATTTCTCAACTGCTAATTGAAGCGCACTTACCATTCACCATTCAAATGCATAATCAACAGAAGGCAGACTTCMTCAGCACRTCACACACCACTTTGAAATGAGCTGGAGGCAGTATGCATTTTGAAAACATATAGCTACTTAATTGTTTGAAACCTGAACGTTTTACAACATGTTTTACTACATATCCGTGGAGGCAATTATTTTATAAAGACTTCCATATGCCATTGAAACCAGTAGCTTTTTGTTTTATAAAGACTTCCATATGCCATTGAAACCAGTAGCCTATTTCTCTCAGGTTCTATTGGCTTTAAAATGTCTTTCATTGTCTGGTAGGCAAATGCACACTCGCGCGTAGCCTACTGCACTAATAATGATAAGAAATTATAGTGTATCAACATTTTACGCTAAACGAAGTTCTAATCCGATGCATCAGATTCATTGCTTTTTAACATKMTTTTTTTTCAATGTAGCCTTGGCCAACTGTTGTATGAATTTGGGATCTATCGTCCCAGGRGTCTGTTTGGAACGTTTCTTTCTCGACAAGCTGACCAATAGAATAGGTCAACTTTTCTAAAATGGGGGATAGTAGATTTACATAGGCTCATAGGCAGCACGTCCATAACAGGCTGACACAGCGCTCGCGTCGTGTGCGCGAGCGTTGCAAAATTTATTTAGAAATCTATATTATTAAATTATGGCACCCACACTGGGTGCCATAACCCAGCTAACGAGCGTCTGCGTTGTCAAGGGCTAAAATAGAAGTCAGTTCTATTTGTGACACATATCGCGCTGCAAGTCCTGCCTCTCCCATCTCCTCATTGGTTTATAGAAGCAGGTACCCACGTGCCATCTYCTCATTGGTTATACCCACGTGGGCGACTGAAAGATGAACGAGGTCAGTGGCGGTAAWGCACCTAATTTATGAAAGTTGCCAATCGCAATATRAAGTCAAGAGAAGAAAAAGCCTRGAAGGMGGAGAGATGACTAGAAATGATTCGGTTGACCGTTTTATGTGTGGATTAWTTGTCGGAGTAGAGGACCTCGTGYATTTCAGGTAAAATAACAACTTAGTGTTTATATTCCAGGACTAATTAGGTTAGCAACAGCAAGCTAGCTAAATAGGACAATTTAGCTAGCAAGTGCAAGATAGCTAGCTAAATTGCCATAAATGTTTAATGCATTTCGACCTGTCCCCAAATTAATGTAATTGGTTCAGAGTTTGTTTTGATATTTTAACCTGCGTGTCGTGATCGCGTTTGGTGTGGGGGGACAAAATACATTTATGCACGATGGCGCATGCGYGAAGCCGGTTTGGGTTCCGTGTTATTCTACAATGTAGAAAATTGTCKAAAATTAAGAWAAACCCTTAAATGAGTTGGTGTGTCMAAACTTTTGACTGGTACTGTATGTTATTTTATATTCTCAAACTAACAGCAGTGCCTATATGATGTCTTTCCATTCAGGTGTGACATTCTGCAGTGATTCTTTTATGCAAATGTTGTTGATCAGTAGGCTAATATCAGTCCCACATGGAAGGAAAACAGATTGTTTGTCATCTGTAGCACCATWGACTCCACTGATCAGCCCAAACAAGCTCAATAACTTATTGTGCGCACACACTCCTATTGAATATGCATTCACCTGTAATGTGAGTAGGCCTATGCCATCTTAATAGTCCCAGTTTATCAAGAGAGTTACCATTCAAATAAAATKATTACCATTATGTTGTTATGTAGTTAGGTTGGKSAAATGTATTRTTTGATTTAAAAATKCAYGCATTAAAGCATACACGGCTGTCTCTGGGAAWTTTTTTCATCAACATTTCCTAATTTAATGATATTGAATATCGGCCTAAAATATTGGCCATTRGCCTCCTTGACCCCCAAAAATCGGCATCGGCCCTAAAAAATCCATATAGTTTATTCTCTAAACCAGACACAGASAGACACACACAGGTAAGCAGCCAGTAAGCTAGACACACAGTGGGGTAGGGTAGGTAGAGCCCAGGGGCCCAGATGAATGGTTGTGTGGTTCTGTATCTGGCTCCTCTTCCTCTTCCTGCAGTAACTCCATCTGTCTGAGACGTCAGGGATCCAAGGGACTGGGGACGAATACCGCAGGGTCAAACTGAGGTCACTTCCTGGAGAGGCCACCCTGATATCTGTCAATTATCCTATACCCCTCTTTACATCCCCTCCCTTCAGATTTTCTCTCGTGTCTTATTTTCTCTGCACAGATACATGTCTGGGTCTGGGTCTAGGCTGGCCCATTCACACTACCATAACGATGTGTTGCCAGTTTAGTTTTTTTGTTAAGTTAAAGGTTGCGACCTTTACAGAAAATGAGATTGAGTGAGTGTCTACTCACACAAGTGGCCAACACAAAGAGCTAGTTTACTATTGCACTTTCTCTTTTACAAAAAAGGTTAAAGCAGCAGAATGGATTCCATTGAGCTGTACATTTTGGGTATTTTATTAGGATCCCCATTAGCTGTTGCRAAAGCAGCAGCTACTCTTCCTGGGGTCCACACAAAGCATGAAACATGACTTCATACAGAAAATTGATAGAACAGCTCAAGGACAGAACTACATAAATGCGAAACGTCACACATRTCCTACATATCAGTACATACACACAGTATCTACGTCTAATAAGGGAGACGTGTATCTCTTTTTTGAAACCAAGTTTGCTGTTCACTTGAGCAATCTTTGATGGGTGGGAGTTCCATGCAGTCATGGCTCTATGTAATACTGTACGTTTTCTTGGAATTTGTTCTGGATTTGTGGACTGTGAAATGAGATGCAAATCAAAGTTTTGATTCACTTTGAATGTGGATGCAGCCCCTGAGTTTGGTGTAGGATGAATTGGACAAAGAGTGTGTCTGTGCATCTCTCTGACACCTGTGTGCCTCTTCAACACAGTGGAACAAGAGACAAAAASTTTGGGGCCCAAGGAGCGAGAGAGCATAAAGGGTGGTGTCACTGCTCTCACACACACTCACACACACAACCCTCCTCCATAGTTGTCCAGTTAATTTCTCACCACRCAGACACTAGAAACTATCCCAAGACTGAACAAGGACCCACAAATGACCCACAATCTCTCCCTTTGTTTGGGTTGCCAGCCAACTTCCCTGAGGACTCTAAAGAAATGGAATAATCCATCAAACCGACATCAGTTCTGAGCATTCTGAAGCCTGAGCTCCACAAAAAGACAACAGTTAACAGATTACAGAAGATGCCATTTGGAAACATGGAGAAACACTTCTATTTACTCTYGTTATTGTATCAAATAAAATGTTATTAGTCACATGCTTCGTAAACAACAGCTGTGGACTAACAGTGAAATGCTTATTTACGACCTCTTACCAACAATGCAGAGAATAAGAAAATATAAGAAAATATAACATAAAACAAGTAATAATACAAATAATAATAGATACACAATGAGTAATGATAACTTGGCTATATACAAGGGGTACCAGTACAGGGGTACAAGGTAGTTGAAGTAGATACTGTATGCACATATAACTAGGAATAAAGTGACAGTAAATAGTAGYAGCAGCATGTGATGAGTCCAAAAAGTKAGTGAAAAAAAGGTAAATGCAGATAGTCCAGGTGGCTATTTGGTTAACTATTTAACTAACTATTTAGCCTTCTTAAGGCTTGGGGATAAAAGCTGTTCAGGGTCCTATTGGTTCCAGACTTGGGGCATCGGTACCGCTTGCCGTGTGGTAGCAGAGAGAACAGGCTATGACTTAGGTGGCTGGAGTCTTTGAACATTTTTAGGGCCTTCCGCTGACACCGCCTGGTATAGAGGTCCTGGATGGCAGGGAGCTCGGTGATGTACTGGGCTGTATGCATTACCCTCTGTAGCGCATTGCGGTTGGATGCCAAGCAGTTGCCATTCCAAGCAGTGATGCAGCCAGTCAAGAGGCCTACTCACTTTTGGAGGATCTGAGGACCCCAAATCTTTTCAGCCTCMTGCGGGGGAAGAGGCATTGTTGTGCCCTCTTCACGACTGTGTTAGTGTRTTTGGACCATGATGTGGACATCAAGGAACTTGAAGCTCTCGACCCGCTCCMCTACAGACCCGTCGATCACTTTCATCGCTCATGCTTTTATCGACTTGACTGTGTTTCATGCCCATTTAATTGTTTATTTTACCTTTATTTAACTAGGCAAGTCAGTTTAGAACAAATTCTTATTTACAATGACGGCCTACCCCGGCCAAACCAGGACGACGCTGGACCAATTGTGCGCCGCCCTATGGGACTCCCAATCACGGCCGGATGTGATACAGCCTGGATTCGAACCAGGGACTGTAGTGACGCCTCTTGCACTGAGATGCAATGCCTTAGACCGGTGCTCCACTCGGGAGCACCTTGAGCTTCCTTTGTTTTTGAATGTGAGCTATAAAACATGCATTGTCATTGTTATTATTGATACCACTTCTTCCTGATTGGCTCCACCCAGATGAAGTCATATCTATTGTATAACATTACCTGGATTAGTGCTATCTTGAATCCTTGGGACGTCCCTATTCTAAACCCTAACCTTAACCTGTACCYTTACTCTCACCTCAACCATAACCTTAACCCTAACCTTAATCTTACTCTAACCTCAACCCTAACCTTAACCCGTACCCTTACTCTAACTTCAACCTCAACCCTAACTTAACCCGTACCCTTACTCTTAACTTCAACCTCAACCCTAACCTTAACCCGAACCCTTACTCTAACCTCAACCCTAACCTTAACCCGTACCCTTACTCTAACCTCAACCCTAACCTTAACCCGTACCCTTACTCTAACCTCAACCTTAACCTTACTCTAACCTCAACCATAACCTTACCCTAAACCTTAACCATTTAAAATTTGATGTGATGTCAGAGTTGGGACATCCCAAGTATTCCGTTTAGACTTTTCCCCTTTACCCGTCCGGCAGGAAGTTGACGTGGGCTGGTGGAGCCTCCTCTCCTTAGGCCGGGGGATAGCAGTATAGTTATGAAATTCTGTAGAGTATAGGTCAGGGTCAATATTAAATTGGTGCAGGTAAGAGAGAGTTGGCGTTTTTATGAAAGGTGTGTCTTCCTGTGTCGCCCTGACAGGAGTTTTATGGAAAATTACAGAAGCCTAACACATTTCACGTGAATGTTATCATTGGCAATATGATATAGTTAAAAATAGACAAGAACACCTGCCAGTGTTTTCTCAAGCAAACCACAAAGCTATTGGCCTACTGTTCAATGTACACGTCTGTTATTAGAGTAAACGAAACACCATTTGGTCACCGGGCAACCCACAGAGCTGTTATCAAAGCTGTTGACAGCATAGTGGGATCAATAAGCGAGACACATATCTCTAGGAGCTTGGGGAATCCTCTGCAAAAAAAACACACACACGTATGACACTATAAACACTCCACACACTCTGTGGAGCTGTTAGAGGATACTTCATGGGGCCAGGCCACCCGCTAGACACAGACAGGGTACCTTCCCTCAGCGACCCAACTGTTGTTTGCATACAGATACACGCACGCACGCACGCACGCACGCACGCACACGCACACACACACACACACACACACACACACACACACACACACACACACACACACACACACACACACACACACACACACACACACACACACCACACACAGAGGAGATTACCGGAAGAGAAAACAATATCAATGGGCTGTGGATAAGTCTACTCACTAAAGGTTGTAGTTAGCCCACCTGGCAAAGCCAAGCTGGCAGAAAGGGGGCGGGGGGGGGGGTCATTGTCAGGACACCTGGACCTTGTAGAAAGGCCCCTCGTCCCTATCTCCATATTAAGACATGACGTGGGGTTAAGGAATTCCACGATGCATCTCTTCCCATCCTGACTGAGTCATTACAGATGTAGTATTTTAATTTGAGCCAGTTTTCTACAGCAAGAAAATAATCCTGCAGCAACAGGACATTTGAATTATTATGTGGATTATAAYTAATGGACATTTTTGTAGGGGATGATACATTTTTCATAAAGGATTTTWAMATKTTTWATTTAACCTTTACGTGGGCTGGTCGGAAATGTCAAAGTGTAAATTACAGACTTCAGAAGCCTTTTTAAACCTCAAATACACTACAAGTTTAAAATGTCCTGCATTGGAGGAAAGTTCTCCTTCAATCTGTAGCTAATGCAGAACTATAATTGCACCTGCAAGTGAGGACCCTATTACCCTACTGACCGAGTACATTGTACCAGCTAACACACATTACCCTAACTTTGTCCTCTACCAAACAAAGCAGCCTTGTTTCAGTAATGGGGGTGTTGGAAACGTTTGCTCATTCAAGTATTTACTTCAGTATTTAGTCTAAGGTTGCGACTTAARTATATTTACATTCTTTAAACCACATGTAGCACAATACATACTGCAATATGAGACTACACTGCTCTGCCAAGGTGGCAAACCCTCACATACGCACAATATCAGAGTGATGTATGTATTTCAATATTTGGATATGTCACTGTTTGTAAGTAGCCCATTAAAAGCAGGATACAAGCGTATGCTCTGCCTCAGGAACGTTTTAGACCGCCTGAGCAAAGACAATGTGMGAGCTGGGAATGTAGTCTAGTGCGCCACTTAGCGTCCATAAAGAGGAATTGCTACTTATTTGAGTCCTTTTCTTCTTTTTTTCTTCCATATGTCATGCCAAACCTAACCTAAACAATCGTGCGCCAATTTCGGGTAATTTTAAGAAAATTGTCATTTCATTATTACCTATGTTTCTCMTAAGTTAATTTCATGTCAGGACAATGTTTAAGGAATTAATAACTTTGAGTAAGTGGAGCCTTTCGAGGGCTGTAAACAGGGATGAAATGTCACTGACAAAACCATGGCAACGAAACATTATTTTATAATCCGAGACATTCTTTTATAATCTAACAGTACAGCCACAACAAATGTAAGAAAAGTTTCAGCAACAAAATTCCACAGTAAAAATACAGCTTTTCCATGAGGAGCACAGAGACAGAAACAACCCCTAGCAACCTAGCTACCCCCAACAGAGTCAAAAACAACCCCTAGCAACCTAGCTACTCCTGACAGAGACAGAAACAACCCCTAGCAACCTAGCTAACGACAGAGACATAAATAACCCCTAGCTAGCCCTCTGATAGGAATTTCTGCCATATAATATGTTTTTTCTACCCAATGTTTTCAGATGTTTGGTTTCAACAGGAAAATCCAAGTTGTGATAATACCTGCATTCCCACCATATCAGCAGCAGGGGACAGCAGAATATTGGATTCTTCTTTATTTGGGAGGGGTGATACCATTATGAGCTCTGTGGACGTACAGTAAGTAGCCTACACACAAACGTGTTCTCTGCATTTTCATAAATTACTACTATAGTTAATAATAGTAAGCGTCAATCTGTCTTTGGTATCTAATTTCAAACATATTAAAGAGCCACTGGACACGTCGATTGGCACATGATTTCAGTCTTGGTGGTGTGTTTCCTGACCGATTCCACGTTTGGTTAATGATTTTTGTCCAAAAAAAGAAAGAAAATGCTGTTTCATGTAAACTGCCTCACTGTATATGCTATTGTATTAAGAGCAATCACCGCAGCTGTTTACCCCATGTTAGTGGGTAAATGGACATCGTCAAATCAAAACCCAACCTTCATTTACAGGTTGTGACGCACGGATGTTCAAAACTCCGTTTTGGGTGAGACTGACTATRACAAAAATGATCCTATTTACATTTTGTAGCCAATTTTGACTAGAATAAATGTTTYTGACACAAATCAATGCCACATAGGCCATTTTCAAAGGGATTGTTTGCTTTTTAAAGGCAGTGGCTCTTTAAGTAATTTAATACAATGAGTAACACGTTGTATTGCACACACATTTAATATACTTAGCTTTACACACATACAGTACATTACATTTGTTCACTGCATGTCTATGATTYAAACAATTACTAGTACTACTAGGCCAAGATTTGCGACCCGGATGTTCGTGGAGATCGCATTAACGGTAAAACGCTAAATGTCAGCTCAACGTAAATTACCTTTAAAAGTCAAGAGCAATGCGCTACTCTCTAACGTGCCTTGGATTGAATCCCGGCCCTAGTCTTCCCACACGAAGACAAAGCATTAGAACAGAGTGGCCGAGGCCATAGCTTCATATCAACAACGGAAGTTAACGTTAGCTTGACATTAGCTTGAGCCGCTCATCTGAGGAGAGACTCAACAGTTACGACAGGAGCCTCAAATTAAAAAGCAATATTTTATCCCACCCACAGATTGGTTTAGGGAATAAACATCACACTTCCTGAGCTCCCTGGTTTGGATTGGATTCACTGTATCAGCCTCAGGGATTCCAAATCACTACTATAGAAACACTGCCATACATAGCTTACAGTCAATTTACTTATTGTACTATATCATGTCAAACAGCCACCCTCTCCACTCTCAGCTACTACTAGTCCTCTAACAATGCCACAACATGTATGGTGTCAGAGATAATGCTGTTATGTCCTCATGAACCACTTTGTCTTTGTAAATGGATAGGCCAGCTTGGCTGTGATTTCAGTGCTTACTGTATCTTTTAATTTAATATCTAAATCTATAGGCTAACGAAGTGAGCAAACGCAGTTCAATGCATATGTAGGATTTTAATTGGATCACTTTTGTTGCTGAGAATTTTTCTGCATAACAGGAAGTGCAAACATGTAGTGTAATTGAGTTTTAAAAAGGCTTCTAAAGTTTGTAATTTCCAGACTTGATTTGCCCTAAGTAAAACTGTATCAACTTCTACAAAACTTTACATTAATTATAATCCACATTACGATTCACATTTCTTGTTGCTGTAAGATTATTTTCCTGCTATAACAAAATAGCTCAAATTAATATCTGTAGTACTGTATTATAACACTCCTAGATAAAAATGGTTCCAAAAGTTATTCGGCTAGAGAACCMTTTTTGATTTCTGGTAGAACACTTTTAGTTCCAGGTAGAACCCTCTGTAGAAAGTGTTCTACCTGGAACCCAAAAGGGTTCTACCGGCAACCAAAAGTGGTTCTTAAAAGGATTCTTCTATGGGGACAGCTGAAAAACCTTAAAGGTTCTAGATAGCACATTTTTTTCTAMGAGAGTATGATTTACATCCTCCCTGGGTTTGGACAAGCAATCAGTTATCATTGGCATCACCCTCAGTATCAACAGCTGCTAACCTCACTGGGATGGATTCAAAAGGCCAGGCTATGAGTGCCTAGGGCTGGATTTGAGCTTCCCATAAACCGACTTAAATTCAATCATATCAGCTAGGTGTGCATCAGTGCATGTGTAAATTCATGAGAAAACAATCGCTTCACCATAAGAACACAAGTGTGTGTGTGTGTGTGTGTGTGTGTGTGTGTGTGTGTGTGTGCGTGCGTGCGTGCGTGCGTGCGTGTGAAAGAGAGAGAGAGACAGAGAGAGAACACCAGGTGGAAGACAAAGCTCGTCCACTGAAAAGGTCTCTGCATGGGACAGCTTCTACATGGCAACCACTCACGTGGTCACGGCGACGGCACGTGGCACAATGCTGCATGCATCCAAAAAATAACCCCTTTTCATATCCCTCTGTTCTTTGTTGTCTTCTCATCCATCCTCTCTTCCTGCCATCCCCCTTACTAATGGACATCTTAGAATTCCTTTTGAAGGGGATTTTAGTTGGAATTCTGCTTGTCATATGGGGAAATCTAGGAATGTTTTAAGGTTGATCGGAAAATCTGGAAATKTTTGGAGATTGACCCTCGATAACCTGAGAGAGAATGAGGATCTGTAGGKTGGTTAAACCACTTGATGGACTCCTCAAGAATACAATGACTATCTATCTATCTATCTTATCCACAGACATACACAATCCTCTCCACTTCATCTGAATGGGAGTTTTTTCACTACAGCAGTACAACAAAGAGATTGAATGAGCATCCWGGATGCATGACCAAAACAGAGTATTCACCATGTAGCTGATTGAGAAGTAGAGAGAGAAAGGGCTGGAAAGGAAGACTTTACACTAGTGTGTCACACAGGGCTTGTAAGGACGAGACACAACATGTTATACACTGCCAGAGTTTATGACTACACAAATTAGGTGGAAGTCCGCTTCGATCTCAGATAGTTGCTACGACAACCATTCAATTATTGAAGCACACATTTGATCCCCATTCAAATCAGATTAAAATATCGGTCCTAACAGACACACTTCGTGCAGGAAAGCAGAGAGGCACAGATATTTATCTATTGTATGTCATTTCCTGTGAAGTAATATCTAGTTCTTTATAAAAAAAAAAATTATTTTTTAGGGGGGGTTTAAGAAGAATCAACTCCCAGGGCTCAAAGGTTGTCATAACCCAATTTTGTCTGTTAAATATCACCCTTTTTGTGCATTGTTTTTTCCAGTTATACAATTAAAAGCATAAATTCATCACATGATGCCTAAGGCAAACCTATCGCTGAATCATCAGTTTTGGGTGTGGCTACTGTACATCGTTAATGTCAACACTCCTGTTGGTTAATCAATACTGAACAAAAATATAAACGCAACGTGCAACAATTTCAAAGATTTTAACGAGTTACAGTTCATATGAGGAAATTAGCCAATTGCAATAAATKTATTAGGTCTTAATCTRTGGATTGCATATGACTGGGAATACAGATATGCATCTGTTGGTCACAGATACCTTTAAAAAAAATGGGCCTCACATTGGGCCTCAGGATCTCGACATAGTATTTTTGTGCATTTAAATTGCCAATCGATAAAATGCAATTGTGTTCGTTGTCCGTAGCTTATGCCTGCCCATACCATAACCCCCCTGCCACCATGGGCACTCTGTTCACAATGTTGACATCAGCAAACCGCTGACCCTAACAATGCCATACACATTGTCTGCGGTTGTGAGGCCGGTTGGRTGTACTGCCAAATTCTCTAAAACKACTTTAGAGGCCGCTTATGGTAGAGGAAGGAACATTCAATTATCTGACAACAGTTCTGGTGGACATTCCTGTTGTGTGATTAATCTGCACATTTTAGAGTGGCCTTTTATTGTCCCCAGCACAAGGTGCACCTGTGTAATGATAATGCTGTTTAATCAGCTTCTTGATATGCCAACCCTGTCAAGTGGATGAATTATCTTGGCAAAGGAGAAMTGCTCAATAACAGTAACACGTAAACAAATTTTGTGSCAACATTTTTGAGAAATAAGCTTTTTGTGTGTATTGAACATTTCTGGGGTCTTTTATTTCAGCTCATGAAACATGGGACCAACACTTCACATGTTGCATTTATATTTTTGTTCAGTGTATGTTCTTGGGTCAAGTGGACAAACTTTCCTTAACATACGGCTGAACCAACCACCACAAACAACAGGACAAAACATGACTCTGGATTCGCCGGCACTAATAAAGTCATTTTTGCTCGGTGGCACTTTATTTTAAGTACAGAAATTAGCAGGTATTTACTAGCAAACTACACTGTCAAATGATTATTACACAGTTATACTCTATTTTCTGATTTATTGGGATTGTTTGGGGATTCATTTTTAAACTCAAGTCAGACCCCATTTTAGACTAGCGAAGTGCTAGTGAAGATGACAAAGTGTTATTGATGTTGCACTGTTTTGTCAATGCAATTTGGGTGCGATGACAAAGAGCTAATTTCCACATTATGTCAACAATTATGTTTTATGTTGTATTAGTGTATTATGATATTGTCTTGGGGACACCAGTTGATCAATGTGGAGTGAGCAGTCATWTCCTCTGAGTTCATTACTGAGAAGGTTATTCAATCACCCACATAAACATGGACTAGAGGAAACAGAGGAACTGAGTGACTGTGTGTGTGCGCGTGTGTGTGTGTGTTTGCACATATTTTAATCACTGGCAAGACAGTTGGTTTTAAACTGTATCAACAAGAACGACTTGAAGCCTCACAAGTAGAACACACAGAAAATCACAAGCAAAGATTGCATTGCGTCTAAGCTCTTCCTTCCTCATATACAAACCTGAGTTTATTCAAGACTGTAGCCACGGCTMCCGAGCAAGTTCTGCAGCCTTCTCTTTCAAAGAAGACACTTGCTTCGGAAATCATTACAAGTTGGCTTCACCTGTGTATCCAAACAGACCGTTGACTCAAAAGTCAAACTGTGTGAGTACCCKGTGGGTTTATTGCTGTCAAGAATGTACAGCTTCCCATGATTTCTTATTATTATATCGGCCCAAAAAGGGAGGAAGGAAGACAGCAGGAATAGTCTAAATTGAAACTACTACAGTTTCCAAATTAAACATCATGTTAAGATGAATGCACTAACTGGAAGTCACTCTGGATTCCTGACGGGCCGCCCCCAGGTGGTGAGGGTAGAAAACAACACCTCCACTTCGCTGATCCTCAACACTGGGGCCCCACAAGGGTGCGTGCTCAGCCCCCTCCTGTACTCTCTGTTCACCCATGACTGTGTGGCAATGCACGCCTCCAATTCAATCATCAAGTTTGCAGACGAAAAACAACAGTAGTTGGAAAATAACCTCTCACTCAACGTCAACAAAACAAAGGAGATGATCGTGTACTTCAGGAAACAGCAGAGGGAGCACCCCCCTTTCCACATCGACGGGACAGCAGTGGAGAAGGTGGAAAGTTATAAGTTCCTCGGAATACACGTCACGGACAAACTAAAATGGTCCACCCACACAGACAGTGTGGTGAAAAAGGCACAACAGAGCCTCTTCAACCTCAGGAGGCTGAAGAAATGTGGCTTGTCACCTAAAACCCTCACAAACTGTTACAGATGCACAATTGAGAGCATCCTGTCAGGCTGTATCACCACCTGGTACGGCAACTGCACCGCCCACAACCGCAAGGCTCTCCASAGGGTGGTGCGGTCTGCACAACGCATCACCGGGTGCAAACTGCCTGCCCTCCAGGACACCTACAGCACCCGATGTCACAGGAAGGCCAAAAAGATCATCAACCCCGCTACCATCCAGAAGGTGAGGTCAGTATAGGTGCATCAAAGCTGGGACCGAGAGACTGAAAAACAGCTTCTATCTCAAGGCCATCAGACTGTTAAACAGCCATCACTAACAGAAAGGCTGCTACCTACATACAGACTTGAAATCATTGGCCACTTTAATAAATGGATCACTAGTCACTTTAATAATGTCACTTTAATAATGTTTACATATCTTGCATCACTCATCTCATATGTATATACTGTATTTTATACCATCTATTGCATCTTGCCTATGCCGCTCTGTCATTGCTCATCCATATATTTATATATATACACTGCTCAAAAAAATAAAGGGAACACTTAAACAACACAATGTAACTCCAAGTCAATCACACTTCTGTGAAATCAAACTGTCCACTTAGGAAGCAACACTGATTGACAATAAATTTCACATGCTGTTGTGCAAATGGAATAGACAAAGGTTGGGAAATTATAGGCAATTAGCAAGACACCCCCAATAAGGAGTGTCTGCAGGTGGTGACCACAGACCCACTTCTCAGTTCCTATGCTTCCTGGCTGATGTTTTGGTCACTTTTGAATGCTGGCGGTGCTTTCACTCTAGTGTAGCATGAGACGGAGGCTACAACCCACACAAGTGGCTCAGGTAGTGCAGCTCATCCAGGATGGCAATAATGCGAGCTGTGGCAAGAAGGTTTGCTGTGTCTGTCAGCGTAGTGTCCAGAGCATGGAGGCGCTACCAGGAGACAGGCCAGTACATCAGGAGACGTGGAGGAGGCCGTAGGAGGGCAACAACCCAGCAAGCAGGACCGCTACTCCGCCTTTGTGCAAGGAGGAGCACTGCCAGACCCTGCAAAATGACCTCCAGCAGGCCACAAATGTGCATGTGTCTGCTCAAACGGTCAGAAAACAGACCTCCATGAGGGTGGTATGAGGGCCCGACGTCCACAGGTGGGGGTTGTGCTTACAGCCCAACACCGTGCAAGACGTTTTGGCATTTGCCACAGAGAACACCAAGATTGGCAATTCGCCACTGGCGCCCTGTGCTCTTCACAGATGAAAGCAGGTTCACACTGAGCACATGAGCACATGTGACAGACGTGACAGAGTCTGGAGACGCCGTGGAGAACTTTCTGCTGCCTGCAACATCCTCCAGCATGACCGGTTTGGCGGTGGGTCAGTCATGGTGTGGGGTGGCATTTCTTTGTGGGCCGCATAGCCTCCATGTGCTCGCCAGAGGTAGCCTGACTGCCATTAGGTACCGAGATGAGATCCTCAGACCCCTTGTGAGACCAATATGCTGACACATGCACATTTGTGGCCTGCTGGGGTCATTTTGCAGGCCTCTGGCAGTGCTCCTCCTTGCACAAGGCGGAGGTAGCGGTCCTGCTGGTGTTGTTGCCCTCCTACGGCCTCCTCCACGTCTCCTGATGTACTGGCCTGTCTCCTGGTAGCGCCTCCATGCTCTGGACACTACGCTGACAGACACAGCAAACCTTCTTGCCACAGCTCGCATTGATGTGCCATCCTGATGAGCTGCACTACCTGAGCCACTTGTGTGGGTTGTAGCCTCCGTCTCATGCTACCACAAGAGTGAAAGCACCGGAGCATTCAAAAGTGACCAAAACATCAGCCAGGAAGCATAGGAACTGAGAGTGGTCTGTGGTCACCACCTGCAGAACCACTCCTTTATTGGGGGTGTCTTGCTAATTGCCTATAATTTCCACCTTTTGTCTATTCCATTTGCACAACAGCATGTGAAATTTATTGTCAATCAGTGTTGCTTCCTAAGTGGACAGTTTGATTTCACCGTAAGTGTGATTGACTTGGAGTTACATTGTGTTGTTTAAGTGTTCCCTTTATTTTTTTGAGCAGTGTATATTCTTATCCCATCCCTTTAGATTTGTGTGTATTAGGTAGTTGTTGGGGAATTGTTAGATTACTTGTTAGATATTGCTGCACTGTTGGACCTAGAAGCACAAGCATTTCGCTACACTCGCAATAACATCTGCTAACCATGTGTATGTGACCAAAAAAAWTTGATTTGAGAGAGTCTGCTAAATAACTAAAATGTCAAATGTAAATGTACAGTTTCAAAATAAAAGCTAGAACAAAAACTGATGGTGTATGTTGTCATAAAAAGCTGAAATTGGAAGTTACCGGAAATTATTACAATGACAACTCATATAGTAATGTTTTGTTTTAGCGGTAACTGTACCGATATTCCAAGAAACAGGCCGGGGAACCTTATGACAAAATCACACATGTTTTGACAAGACAGCCTTTCATTTTAATGGCAGTCGTATAGTGAGGCTTTGATGAGAGTAAATAAGGGTACTAATGAGTTGGTCTAATCAATGCCTTGCCTGTGTTCACTCTGTGATGGGGCGACAGAACACAGGGCGGCTTATTGTCTGTGTATAAACGCCTTGGCCTAGAGCCTCCCTGGCTGGGCCTCCATAGCTGGTCGTAATTCTGCTGCATCATCACTCTCTGTCAGCGCTCTTGTTGATGATCACAATGTAAACTGTACTACGCCACACGAGAGGAGGTCCTCGCGACATGTTAAGCACAGGTCTGCTAAATAAATGACATAAACAGAGTTCCGAAGTGCCAAGGTTTATTAACAATCGCAGGGCAATACAAAAGTTCATAAAATTGTGAGTCACAGTATACCACAGAAGGACACACACTGGCTGGGGCTATTTCTTAGAAAACACACAATGAGTTCACAGCAGGGCAAGAAATAATCACAAGTATTCACACTCTTTGTAAGACAGCACACTCATGATGAAACACTCTTATTTAGATGATAAAWCACTTAATAATTAGCATACAAAACACACACGTGGATGAATAAGACTTGCTTCTGCTCTCTAACTAAATAGTTCCCTCCTAAGTAAAGCCAGCTGTGGCGGTATCTAGGAAAGTGGTGACCAAATAAACAGGTACTGTAGACAAACTTTTTTTTTTTTTAAGTCAGCCCGCCAAGGCATCCCCAAATATTTTGCCTGAAATACCAGCTCATTTGCTAGGGCGGACTAAACCAAATCTGTCAAAGCCGCTTCCCCCAACAGCACTGAACACTTCCCTCCAACTGCGTCGAACACGTCACAAAAGTTCAACAAACATTAGACTTCTCCGTCCTCCTCTCCTCCGTGACCCGGAAACCAATAAGTGGTCGAGAAGAGTAAATATGTTTGTATGCGAACGAAGGAGTCTGCTCCCCACCTCGAAAACCTACTTCGGCAGAGGATGCGCAAGAGTATCCTCGCAGCGTCTAGGCAGAAGGGTTTAACAATCCGCAACACCCACTTTGAATCAGCTGTTGAGCTGTTGTTTTTTCAAAGGAGAAAAGAATGCAAACATTTTAAAATGATACGCTACTTATCCTTTTATCTATAAAATGTATTGCACAACTAGCTACATTCGTTTTACCACTTTACACATATACTTTGGGATTACACACCTGTAAACTCCATTTGCCTGATGACACGCAAGTGGAGGTGGTTCTCATTTCATAAGTCATTTCCCACTGGGCCAGACGTCAATTCAACATCTATTCAATGCTGGTTCAACGTACTGTTATTGCAATTATGTGGAAACAACGTTGATYCAACCAGTGGGTTGTTTCCACGTTTCCTTTCCTCGCCTCATGTCCTTGATWACCTTTGACATTTTTCAAAAGGTGGCGAGGATGGAGGAGAGGAGGCGAGCAAAACCATTTGAGATACTCCCATGGAGTGAACAGGGAATGTGCACTGTTCCTTGCGCTCCGGGRTGGAACCAACACTCTTTCCCTGAACGTTTCGCTTCAGGTATTTATGCAAATCGTACACCTCATCTCATAGCGGCCAGTAGGTGCCACTGGCTACAATAAGTAACACATTGGACATAGCTGAAGACACAGGTGGGTCAAGCTGACCTTCAGGAGCCAAGAACATGCTATTTCTTCTATCGGGATAAAAATGTGGAATCCGGCCATAGTGCTCTCATATGCCATGTAGCCTAATGGTGGCTAGGCTTGTCATTGAAATAGTTGCAATAGAACATCCTCACTTTGTAACTGGTTTACTACAGTATTGCCATATTTGATTATCTACTGTGGATAACAATATTCTATTCAGATAGGTTTCCWTTAAAGGTGGTATTAAAAAAATATTCACACTCCTCGAGCCCAATGTGTGTGCCTGGCCTGTCACATCTAGATGTATGGAGAAGGATTGCTATGAACAGGTAGCCTATGACTTGTTGCACGAACAAGTCGACCAGTCTCTGGAAGGCCTGACGATAAGTAGCCTACACGAATAGAAAGACTGCCACTGTACGTTGTGCTTCAGCTGTTTCACAATAGGCGTATTACAATTCATTCTTGGTCAGAAGGGCGATTACCGTCGACACCCAAAGGCATAGCATGCAATTATCACGGTAATAACTACATAATGCACTTATGTTACGCGCATGACCTATTACGCACTCTACTAATGTGACACGTTCTGTCCCAATGTAAGTAAAATTGGTAACAATGTCAATATTTTATGTTATCTGGGTGCCACTGGAGTATCCCACAAAATAAATACATTGTTATAGCAAGTTATCTTTCGAAACGTTTTTTTAAGAGCTAAAACAGAATGTGTTTTATATTGATTAACCCTTATGACTTCCTAGGTACACTGACACGACACACTTACCTGGCGAGGGCAATACAGACTGGTCTCCCCGTGTCGCCTACTGTATCCGTCACCAACTAGGAGGAGACCTCACTCAATAACAGTTGACAGCTATGAAAAGCGGATCAAACGACGGTCTTTGGGACTGCCAACTGGTGCCACTTTCACTTTCTCACGGTGTTGGCTGTCGCTTATCGTAAATATCGTTGATTATTATATTTTCTCCACCTACTTGCCCGTATGACTAGGCTACACTCCCTCCTCCGCTTCGTGACGAAAACTAACGATCGCAGCCGGATAGAGAAGTGGAGTCACAGAACAGTGGGAACACTAGCGGGTGTTTTGAGAATTTGTTGTTTTGTAGTCTGCTCCTGTATTTATTGGTGCCTCCCAGGCGCCCTCTTTCTGTGCAAAGCGTTTCAATACAATATGTACTAGGCATCCGAGGGCCGATTCTTTCTTGAGCGGATTTGGCGGGGCGCCGGAACATAATTACAAGAACATTTGTAGACGGCAAATTGACCGCAAGAAGCCCAAACAGATATGTTTGACTAAAACAATCATTTCAAACCTTGATTACATCATGATACGACAACGTTTATCTCCATTATGAGTGGGAATACTTGCAAACAGAYTTCTTAAATTAAAATCTCTTGGAGCTGCTTTTCTTATGTTTTTTAGACTATTATGTCAAACAATAAAAACACTTGGGGGGCCAAATAATGGGCCACCCATTCGCGTGGGGGCCCCTGTACTGGGCTATACTTCATATTAGCCCAAAGGCCGGCAGATGGCGATATTGAGTGGTTTCAACTTACCAGCAATGGGCTCGTTCGAGCATATCACTTTTGTCAAGATGGTCACTGCCTTTCAAAGTCAGCCATTATGGGCATAAAAACTGTCTGATTTGCACCTACATGTCGGCTGCATGAACTTTGCAACAACCATGTGATCAAAGGTCATGAAGTATCGGCTGCAATTTTCTCCACTTGCTCCTTACCAGCTACAACTTGCAGCCGCCTGCTTTCCAGGCTGTATCACAACTGACCGTAATTGGAAGTCCCATAGGGCGGCGCACAATTGGCCTTCGTGATGTCCGGGGTTAAGGTTTGGCCGGGGCAGGCCATCATTGTAAATAAGAATGTTATTAACYGACTTGCCTAGTTAAATAAAGGTTAAATTAAAAAAATACAATTGTGGAAGGCTCGATTGTCAACCAATTAGGGTGCTTTTGTTTGACCCATGCAAACGTGACCAAAGATGCCCTTACGAAAAAAAGATTGAAGTCAGAGTGCAGTATTAACTGCAGTTAGTGCGAGAGAGACTCAAATATCACATTAATTTGTACATACCCACTGTATACATGAATGGCGAATTTGGTTCCTGTTTCAGTCACACCCTTACAAAAAAAAAGATTGCAGTTTTGAAACTGCAGTAAGTTCTGTACCTGCAGTCGACTGTGATATTTTCTAAACCTTTCCAACACAGAAAACACCTCCATCTCCCACAGACAGCAGTCAGTGAGCTCTGTGGACCCTGAGAAGGGCATGGTACTAGCTGAGGCTCCACAGCAGCAGCCCATCAGTTATGAGGTGCTGACCACCGGTGGAAACACTATGCTCCTTGAACGGGAGACCAAGGAATCAGAAAAAGAACTGTCCTCTACCAGCCTGTCCACTGCTACAGGCGGGAAGAAGGCTGGAGGAACTAGCTGCTTCGATGGAGCACTGAGGGGACTGAGGAAAGGACAAGAAGCCTGTAAGCACTACTAGTCACTCTGTTCTACGTGATTTTCAGTTCTCTAATATTGTATCAACACATTGTCAACACAGAAGTTGAAGATGTCTTTTTCCCCTTCTTYAGGCTCACAGAGCTGCTACGGGAGAAGATGAACTCCTGCAAGCAAAAGAGGAATGATTTCCATTTATTTTGGAACAGAAAATGTTCAGTAAACTTTCCATTTCTTTGCAAATGAGTTCAGTACTGTCTAATTTGTTTTTTTTATATATATATATTTAACCTTTATTTAACTAGGCAAGTCAGTTAAGAACAAATACTTATTTACAACGATGGCCTACCACGGCCAAACCCAGACGACGCCGGGCCAATTGTGCGCCACCCAATGGGACTCCCAATCACAGCCAGATGTGGTGCATCCTGGATAACAGTAAGCACATAAACAATTAGCCTACAATAGAAATGCTGGTTAAGTTGCATTTTTCTTAGACCTCAAGGAAATTCCCTACAACAACAACAACTTGTGAATTTACTTTGAAAATATTCCAAAACTAGGCATAAAGTAAACGTTTTATTTAATTTAGCATAAAAAGCACAAAACTACCACGTCATAGTCATCTTCGAAGCTCAATTATYATCTTTTGTTGCCAACAGACAGTAAGTGATACAGCATATGCAAATATTTCATACAGTTGAAAATAAGCACTTTATAAAATATATATATCTACATCGTAACATAATGAACTTGGCGTTTCCCAAAAAAGGCCCTGTGGTTTGTAATTTTTTCCCCCACAATACAAAAAGGTATTATCCCCCCCACTTGGGAGAGTGATAGACAAGAGAACACAGTAGTCTAGAAAGTTCCATGGATGTGTACAGCTGAACGTGAGTGCGGACAGAAGTGACAAAAAAAGACAAAGATATTACTGACAACTTGCAGAGATATGCTTTCTTTTGACAGATCTTCAGAAAGTKGTCATCTTGGACCTTGTACCATGAGGCATTGACATACACTTATATGTCCTACTGGTTGTTTCAATCTAAAACTGCAGAGGCGGAGTGCCAAAAACAGCAGTCATCCAAATGTAGTTCTCTCTAAAAACCCAAGTAATGTTGTCTTCAGTGAGGCAACCAGTTACGCCACAATATAGTGCCTTGAAAGCCCACAATGTTTTTCCTGTAGTTGGATGCCGTTGCCACTGGACACTGATCCAATTTCAGATTTGCACTTTACCCCTAATGGGTTTGTTTAGGATTTGAGGGATGGTATGCTGATCCTAGATTTGTGAAGACAACATCTACCTGGAGTGTTTTGTTCCCTCCCCAACTACCTCATGACCAGCAGATGTGTTCTACATCCTTCCACTCCATCGCAAAGCAGATTTTCACAACCTGGACATAAGAGTACAGTTGTTCAACAACAACATTACAAACACTGATAGTTAACAAACTATGTCAAATGTCAAAAATGAATATACAATCTGGCCCCATGTTTGCAATGAAATGAAAGGACTAAAGGGCGACAGATAAAGTTGCTTTTGAACTTTTGGGACAATGTGGGGCACATGGGTAATAGGGTTAAAGGAAGCACAGTCACGGTTTGAGGGAGGGGTGTTTGGAGGTGGTTTGATGTCCAGGGGAGGGTGGTCTACTCTTGGGCCTCCTTGCCCGTCATCTTGTAGATCTCGGTGGGTCCGTCCACGTGGGTGATGGTGGTGGTCAGCTGGATGTCCTCGCCACTGGCTCCTGCGTCTCCTGCACAGAGACCAACACACAAGTCAGTATAGTAAACACAGACAGCAGTACATCTGGGTCATCTGCTTTGTGCTCATTAGGCACCAAATGGAAGAAAACAAAACTGAAACAGGGAGGAGCARGGCCGACTGCAGCCTTTTGGGKGCCCTAAGCGAAATTTGGTTGGGCGGGTCCTTCACCTCACAACATTTTAGTGTCCCCCATCTTGATAGTGGTGAAAAATTGGTAGTTTTAAAGTGAATTCCCTGCTATTTTACACATTTTGCCATGGGGTGGAGATACATTTTTGCGGTTTTAAAACAAATTCCCTGCAATTCTACATATTTTGTCATGACTTATGCCATCTTAATAAGATATCTGAGTGAGAATTACTAACAAATTCACTGGGGCCCCTGGAGGTCAGGGTCTCTGGGAACGTGCCCTGTGTATCGTCCCCGGTCGGTATTTGTCCATGAATACTAGAAGTTTAGATAGCTGGCAATCTAAAAATTGTTAGTTGACATAGCTAATGTAGTGTCTGACAGAGAAAAACTGCTGAGGCACAACCAAATTTCRAAATTGCACCTGATGTACTCTACTATTCTTACTCTCAATACTAGGTTGAGAACACGACTGAGTTCCCCCCAAAAAATATAAACAGTGCCTTGCCTTCAGAAAGTATTCACACCCCTTGACTTTTTCCACATTTTGTTATAACAGCCGGAATTTAAAATTGATTAAATTGAGATCTTTTGTCACTGGTGTACACACAATACCCCATAATGTCAAAGTGGAATTATGTATTTGAAATGTAAAAAAATACATTAAAAATCAATAGCTGAAATGTCTTGAGTCAGTAAGTTTTTAATCCCTTTGTTATGGCAAGTCTAAATAAGTTCAGGAGTAAAAATGTGCTTAACAAGTCACATAATAAGTTGCATTGACTCACTCTGTGTGCAATAATAGGGTTTAACATTATMTTTGAATGACTACCTCATCTCTGTACCCACACTTACAGATAATTGTAAGGTTCCTCAGTTGAGCAGTGAATTTCAAACACAGATTCAACCACAAAGACCAGGGAGGTTTTCCGATGCCTCGCAAAGAATGGCACCTATTGGTAGATGGGTATAMATTTTAAAAAGCAGACATTTAATATCCCTTTGAGCATGGTGACGTTATTAATTACACTTTAGATGGTGTGTCAATACACCCATTCACAACAAATATACAGTCGTCCTTCCTAACTCAGTTGCCGGAGAGGAAGGAAACCGCTCAGGGATTTCACCATGAGGCCAATAGTGACTTTAAAACAGTTAGAGTTTAATGGCTGTGATAGGAGAAAACTGAGGATGGATCAACAACATTGTAGTTACTCCACAATACTAACCTAATTGACAAGAGTGAAAATAAGGAAGCCTGTACAGAATAATACTTTTTCCAAAACATGCATCCTGTTTGCAAAAAGGAACTAAAGTAATACTGCAAAAAATGTGGCAAAGCAAATAACTTTTTGTCCTGAATACAAAGTGTTATGTTTGGGGAAAATCCAATACACCACAATATGGAGAACCACACTCCACATTTTCAAGCACAGTGGTAGCTGCATCATGTTATGGGTATACTTCTAATCGTTAACGACTGGGGAGTTATTCAGTATAAAAAAATWAATGGAATAGAGCTAAACCCTATAACTGCCTATTTATTGCCTTACCTCCCTAATCTTCTACATTTGCACACACTTTACATAGATTTTTTGATTGTGTTATTGACTGTATGTTTATTTATGTGTAACTCTGTGTTGTTGTTTTTGGTCGCACTGCTTTGCTATATCTTGGCCAGGTCGCAGTTGTAAATGAGAACTTCTCAACTGGCTTACCTGGTTAAATAAAAGGTGAAATATTTTTTTTTTTAAATAAGCTCAGGCAAAATTCTAGAGGAAAACATGGTTTCCTGCTTTCCACCAGACATTGGGAGATGAATTCACCTTTCAGCAGGATAATAACCTAAAACACAAGGCCAAATCTACACTGGAGTTGCTTACCAAGACGACAGTGAATGTTCCTGAGTGGCCTAGTTACAGTTGACTTTAATCTCCTTGAAAATCTATGGCAAGACTTGAACATGGTTGTCTAGCAATGATCAATAACCAACTTGACAGAGCTTGAAGAATTTTGAAAATAATAAATGGGCAAATATTATACAATCCTGGTGTGCAAAGCTCTTAGACTTACCCAGAAAGACTCACAGGTGTAACTGCTGCTAAATGTGATTCTAACATATATTGGCTCAAAGGGTGTGAATATGTATGTAAATTAGATCTTCCTGTATTTAATTTTTTATAAATTTTCACAAATTTCTAACATGTTGTTTTCACTGTCATTATGGGGTATTGGGTGTAGACGGGTGAGAGAAAAAAAAATCTATTTAGTCCATTTTGAAATCAGACTGTAACACAACAAAATGTGGAATAAGTCAAGGGGTATGAATACTTTCTGAAGGCACTGTATCATATTTTTTGGGGTCAGGGGCTCCTAAGTGAACATTTATGTCGCTTATGTCTGGAGCCAGCCCTGGGCAGCGGCTACCTGAACCTGAAGTCAATAAGAAAACTATCTTTTGAAAAGCATTTTAAATAGTCCAAAACGTTGACATATTTTTTGTCTGAATCCGCCRATATGTGTTATCTTTTTAAGACAGCTGTCATTTAACTTTTTTCTCCTGAACATCTTTTGTAGATCCAATTTTCCTTTCATTTCATGCTTCTGATTCCAGACAGTATACTTCATCTGCTGAAACTGCAATGCAAAAAGGGAAATCTAAACAAGCCTAAATATCTTACATTGAGTGATAAGTGTTTTTTTTAAATATGTTTTGCTTACCAAGCTAAATTATCTAAAGTCATCGGTCAACTTATTTCAAGACAAATTGAAATAGAACTTTGAAATGTAAGATAACATTTCAAGATAAAAATGTAAGATATTTTTCAAGATATTTGACCTTAACCGTCACAAAAGGAGACACTGTTGCGTGTTATTAKTTTTTCTGTACAGTAAAGTATATCAAGAATATTATGATACACTTAAATAAAATTTGACTTCCTTTTTGACCTACTGACACAGTTGACCATTAGAGGCAGCTGTTAGTTGGACTCACCGCTGGACTGCTCGTCTCCGTAGCGTTTGTGTGAGGGAGCATACAGGAACATGATGGCGAACACGTAGAGGTTCCACATGCCGTAGATTCCCGTGAAGAAGGCACTGTTCACCTGCACCGTGTAGTCTCCCCAGTGCCAGTGGCCCTCGTTCACCTAGACAATATGGGTTGTGTTCAATAGGTACGAAATGTWAGCAAAAACACTACAAAACCCTGTCCAATAAGAAACACTTCATTTTTCCAGTGCAAAACATTTAGCTACAAAGTGCCCTAATGAACATGCTTAAATACCTAATCCTCTCCAGAGGATTCTGGGATACCCCTGCAGTCAAAAGCACAGACATAACTCACCTGACTGATGATGAAGAAGATGACAGTCATTGCAGCACAGGTCAGAGTGACCAACATGAGGAACTTGAACCGGAAGATAAGGCCCTGAGAGAGGAAGTTTACAGTTACTATTACTATCCATGAAGATGATCCCCTGAGAGAGGAAGATTACAGTTACTATTACTATCCATGAAGATGATCCCCTGAGAGGAAGATTACAGTTACTATCCATGAAGATGATCCCCTGAGAGGAAGATTACAGTTACTATTATTATCCATGAAGATGATCCCCTGAGAGGAAGATTACAGTTACTATTACTATTACTATCCATGAAGATGATCCCCTGAGAGAGGAAGAAACTGGCTCTCATGAGGACCGCCACAGAAAAGGAAGACACAGTTACCTCTGCTGCAGAGGATAAGTTCATTAGTTACCCGCCTCAGAAATTGCAGCCCAAATAAATGCTTCAGGTTCAAGTAACAGACACTTTTCAAMATCAACTGTTTCCTCAGGAGACTGCATGAATCAGGCCTTCATAGTCAAATCGCAAAGAAACCACAACAAAAGGACACCAATAAGAAGAARAKACTTTCTTGGGCCAAGAAACACGAGCAATGGACATTWGACCGGTGGAAATCTGTCCTTTGGTCTGAGGAGTCCAAATTTTAGATTTTTGGTTCCAACCCGCGGTGTCTTTGTGAGACACAGAGTAGGTGAACAGATGATCTCTGCATGTATGGTTCCCACCGTGAAGCATGGAGGAGATGCTGTTTTGCTGGTGACACTATCAGTGATTTATTTTGAATTCAAGGCACACTTAACCAGCATGGCTACCACATTCTGCAGCGATACGCCATCCCATCTGGTTTGCGCTTAGTGKGACTATCATTTGTTTTTCAACGSGACAATGACACAACACACCGCCAGGCTGTGTAAGGGCTATTTGACCAAGAAGGAGAGTGAAGGTAGTGCTGTATTAGATGACCTGGCCTCCACAATCACCCGACCTCAACCCAATTGAGATGGTTTGGGATGTGTTGAACCGCAGAGTGAAGGAAAAGCAGCCAACAACTACTCTGCATGTGGGAACTCCTTCAAGACTGTTGAACAAGCATACTACATGATTCCATGTGTTACTTCATAGTTTTGATGTCTTCACTATTATTCTATAATATAGTAAAAATAAAGAAAAACAATTGAATTAGTAGATGTGTCCAAACTTTTGACTGGTACTGTATGAAAACACAATTTTAGGTGCACAAATGTATACTCAAACACACACACACACACAGACCTCATAGTGCAGGCGTCTGGCCTTGGACATGGCGGGCAGGGAGGACCTCTTCCCACTGATGTTGCGGAACACTTGGAACACCATGAAGCACAGGAAGAGGAAGTAGAGACAGGCACAGATCCCCGCCACGATGATGAACGCCATCTGTTATCAACCTCAGTCAAGGAGGGAACTAGCATGGTGATGCTAAAAAAAGCATAGCTTAATAAATAGTTACAATATTACTCAACAAACTGAAAAGGCTAGACTCCAACTGTACCCGAGAAATAGGACGGACCGTAACTAAAGCACCATTTAGGAATCGCTGCCCTTACTTTACATATGAACCCCCAGTCTTAGCTCAATGTACATTTTCCAACAGCCTGATAGAAACCCATGGCACGCTTACTTCTAGGAACACTAAATATAAMAAATGGAAACCTCTTCGACTGAAAGGTTCTAAAAGCTGGTGAATATGCCATGGTCTACTTCTAGGCTTGATAGAGATAGCTGTCTTTTCACAGGCCTTTTTTCTCCCACTAGACTGGAGAGTGAGCAAGAAAGAGAAGGAGAGAGAGAGAAAGAGGGAATGCTAGAGGGAGAAAGCAAGAGTGAAGGAGAGCGAGAGACGAACCAAGAGACTCTTGCTGCCACTAGTTTTTGATAGGGGGGGGGTTATACTGATGAATCGTGCATCACCTAGGCCTGTGGGATCCCCACTGCAGCTCTCCTCGACACCCACACAGAGAGAGAGAGCAGGCAGAGGGGAGACCCAGAAGAGAGATGGCCCAAGGCAGGAGTAGGCACTGCCAGYAACACTGAATTATTCCTCACTGCAGCACAGAACAGTGGTGAGGACCTCAGGGACAGCCTGTGACTGATGGAGGAGAAGTGCTCTGATTAATGTTAGCATGTCTCTGTCAAATATTGATATACAATCTGGCCCTATGTTGCAATGAAATGAGAGAGAGATCAGAGAAATACTAATACTAGGATAAACTGGGAGCTTAAAATGGAATATACAGTACAATAACATGGACACATTACTTTCAGACTTACAAGACTTCATCCCTAGTTTAGTCTCCCTTGGTCCGTCAACTTTCTAAGGTAAGGAGTAATCATAGTAATCTAAAGGATACAGCCAACTCAGTCCCCACGTCGGAAGCCCAAATACTGTAGAACGGGTTCTTCAATTGGACTCCCCTGGTGGGAAAAAAATATTTCAGAAATAGTCCCTGCAGAATTGTGGTGGTAACCTCGAAACAAGTTTTACTTTGACAGTGTGACGAAGGAAGTGTGTGTGTTTCAGCCTCACCTCTCACACATGTCGAAGATAAACAGGCAGAAGGAGCCGAAGACAATGGGTCCCACCTGCTTCCAGTAGATTGAGAAATGGTTCCTCTCCATCTGGTCCTGAGGGTAATGATAAAGGTGGGACACAGAACAGAAATACAAGAGAGGAGGGATGAAATAATAAAAGAGTTAGAAAACAGCAGTATCCTGCTCTAAACTAAACCATGTATCTACAACACCTTCAGAAAGGATTCACACCCCTGGACTTTTTACACATTTTGTTGTGTTACAGCCTGAATTTAAAATTAAATTGCTTTTAGATTTTGTCACTGGCCTACACACACACAACACCCCATAATGTCAAAGTGGAATTATGGTTTTAGAATTTTTTACAAATTAATAAAAAATGTAAAGCCGAAATGACTTGAGTCAATAAGTATTCAACACCTTTGTTATGGCTTAACAAGTYACATAATAARTGTGCAATAATAGCGTTGAACATGATTTTTGAATAACTACCTCATCTCTRTACCCCACACACACAAATATCTATAAGGTCCCTCAGTTGAGCAGTGAAWTTMAAACAMAGATTCAACCACAAAGRCCAGGGAGATTTTCCRATGCCTCACAAATAATGGCACCTACTGGTAGATGAGGCAAAACAAATGTAGACATTGAATATCCCTTTGAGCATAGTGAAGTTATTAATTACACTTTGGATGGTTTATCAATACACCTAGTCACTACAAAGATCGACCTCCTTCCTAACTCAGTTGCCGGAGAGGAAGGAACCTGCTCAGGGATTCCACCATGAGGCCAATGGTAACTTTACAGTTACATAGTTGAATGGCTGTGACAGGAGAAAACAGAGGCTGGATCAACAACATAGTAGTTACTCCACAATACTAACCTGATTGACAGAGTTAAAAGAAGGAAGCCTGCAAAAAATATAAATATTCCAAAACATGCATCCTGTTTGCAACAAGGCACTAAAGTAATACTGTAAAAAATGTGGCACAGCAATTCACTATATGTCCTGAATACAAAGTGTTAATGTTGGCGCAAATCCAGTACAACACATTACTGAGTACCACTTCCAATATTTCAAGCATAGTGGTGGCTGACTCATGTTGTCGTTGCTTGTAATCTTTCAGGACTGGGGAATTTGCATGGATAAAAAGAAATGGAGCTAAGCACAGGCAAAATCCTGGAGGAAAACCTGGTTCAGTCTGCTTTCTAACAGACACTGGAAGATTAATTCACCTTTCAGCACAACAATAACCTAATACACAAGGACAAATCTACACTGGAGTTACTTASCAAGAAGACAGTGGAKGTTCCTAAGTGGCCAAGCTACAGTTTTGACTTTAATCTACTTGAAAATCTATGGCAAGACCTGAAAATARTCTAGCGATRATCAACAACCAACTTGACAGAGCTTGAAGAATTTTGAAAATRATAAMAATGGGCAAATGTTGMGTAATCCAGATGTGCAAAGCTCKTAGAYTTACCCAGAAAGACTMACAGCTGTAATCACTGCCAAAGGTGCTTCTACAAAGTATTGACTCAAGGGTGTGAATACTTATGTAAATTGTAAATTAGATATCTGTATTTTATTTTCAATAAATTAGCAAAACATTTTTATTCAGGCTGTAACAACCTTTTGAATAAGTCAAGGGGTATGAATACTTTGTGAAGACACTATGTATGTAAATGAAACAAATCTACAATGGCCATATAGCTAACCATTCTTATTTGGTGTATACCACAAAGGGCACAATACTATGACAGACCTTTCCTTCTCTAACCTTTATTTAACATAGCAGATAGCAAGACATTAAGCAGCATTAAAAGGTTTTAGGACTATGGATACAAAGTCATCCTAAGTCCATGGATACTAATTCAAACCGCTCGCCCACACGGTGCCATACACATGGTCTGCGGTTGTGAGGCCGGTTGGACGTAGTGCCAAATTCTCTAAAAACGACATTGGAGGCGGCTTTCTGATGTAAAAAGTGCTTTATAAATCAGTTTGATTGATTAATTAATTATGGTAGAGAAATTAATTATTAAATTCTCTTGCAACAGCTCTGGTGTACATTCCTGCAGTCAGCATGCCAATTGCACAACTCCCCAAAACTTACACCTGTGGCATTGTCTTTAGTGACAAAACTGCACATTTTAGAGTGGACTTTTATTGCCCCAGCACAAGGCACACCTGTGTAATGATCATGCAGTTTTTATCAGCTTCTTGATATGCCACACCTGTCAGGTGAATGGATTGTCTAAAAGTAGAAAGGCTCACTAACAGGGATGTAACAAATTTCTGCACAACATTTGAGAGAAAAAAGCTTTTTGTCCATATGGAAGATTTCTGGGAGCTTTTATTTCACTCATGAAACAAGCGACTTTACTTTATATTTTTGTTCAGTGTATTTGACCCTGATGGTCATCTATGACATTTGAACATCTTGAAGAACGATCTGGCCTTAATGGCCATGTACTCTTATACTGTAATTCTACCAGCACAGCCAGAAGAGGACTGGCCACCTCTCAGAGCCTGGTCCTCTCTAGGTTTCTTCCTAGGTTCCTGCCTTTCTAGGGAGTTTTTCCTAGACACCGTGCGTGCTTCTACATCAGCATTGCTTGATGTTTGGGGTTTTAGGCTGGTTTTCTGTATAAGCACTTTGACATCTGCTGATGAAAAAACTGGTTTTATAAATACATTTGATTTAATTTGAAAGGCAATGTTACCACTTTCGCGTAGACTTTCACAGTTAACGCTACATATGTCAGCTCGATTGGAAATTACCTTTTAAGTCAACCACGCTACAACGGAGAGCTTCCGCGCTACAGATTTTGGTCAATGGATACCAAGTCACTGGCTCAATGGATACCAAGTCACTGGCTCAATGGATACCAAAGTCACTGGCTCAATGGATACCAAGTCACTGGCTCAATGGATACCAAGTCCTGGCTCAATGGATACCAAGTCACTGGCTCAATGGATACCAAGTTACTGGCTCAATGGATAACCAAGTCACTGGCTCAATGGATACCAAGTCAGTGAGAAGGTGAAGAGACAGACCATGAGGTGCTCGCGACAGGAGAAATGATCCAGAAGGAGAGCAGCATGGCGTAGAAGATGCCCTGCCGGATGTCCCCGAACAGCAGCATCCAGGTCCAGTTGAACCCCACAGAGAACCACTCCACCGGGATGTTGATGAACGTCATGCACAAGCCCAGGGCAAAGATCACCCTGSAGGACACACCATCAAYTGGATCATTATCAAAATCATTATCATCACCACCATCATGATCAACATGATCATCGACATAAATAGAAATAGCAATCATCGTCATTAATAGCATACTGCATTAACATAATGCTCACAATCAATATAAATGACTATGGACATTACTTTCTTATAATTCAGCAGAATTGTTAAATGGTTGGGTTCAGATAATTTAACAYGTTATTTCAACTCAACATAGCACGGAAATGTAACCGGAGAACTCATAACATGGGGAGACTCCATAGTCCACCTCCCCAGCCACTTTGATAAGTCACTGCTGATAAAATAAATAAATATCAACCTAATAAGGCTTCTCTGTTCAATTGCTGCAAGTCTCTGCATGCTGGGAAAGATGAAAGGATAATTGCAAAGAGGACGGGGGGAAGGGAGGGGTGCGGGTGAGGGATAGAGAGGTGGGTGTATTGCAGGGAGAATGAGGGGTGCAGTGYGGGCTGAGAGGTGGGTGTATTGTGKGTGTGGATGACGGTTTGCAATTGACTCTAAAAACATTAATCACATTCCAGAAGAGTCTGCAGCGAGAACCGTTCCGGCATGTTCTACCGAGTGAACAGTGTGAGACCACATTGGGCTGGTATGCAGGGAATGTCCTGCACTCTGCGAATATACAGTCAGGAGAGAGGTGTGTATAAAGAGCACTTCAACTAAACAAGCTGCAGAGAGCCAGATAAGAGGCMTCAACCTCCAGTACATCCTGGGGAAATAAAAGTACTAACTCAATAGAATCAAAAATTGCTTTAGTGGAAACAAACTTCAGGAATAGACTTAGTCAGTGTGTGCTGCTGCCATTGATACACTTATTCCTCCAGTGTTTTATATTCTTCCAGGAAACCTTGCCAAGTAGTTCACCAGCAAATAACAGTTAACTACTGACAATGGCATTAATGTACTTTCGGTTTGAAAAGAGAACCATATCCTGGGGCATGGTGGTTATTGAGTTGTTCTGTTTTTAAAAGTTCTAATAAAACCTAATAATCCACCACAAACAGTCAAGTGCTTTAAACAAATCCGGTGTCAACCGCCTTGCGCATTCAGTCAACTGACTTTTCTTACATAGACAAYAACGTAACCTTGGCCCAGTTCCCACGAATCCCACCATCAGAGCGACAGCAGGAAGCCTAAGTACCTATGAGATGCATTTCCCCATTACATCTCTCTTGTTAGCTTTAGGAATAAAAAGATTTCCATCTCGACACCTCTAAGGAATAGCATGACGGCTTCACCAAAGCTTTTACAGCATGAAATAAATAATCTCCTCTCCACAAATAGAGTTCGAGGGCCATTTCCTGAGAACTCTGCAGTCATTTGGGAAGGAGGGCTCTGAGCCGAAGACCAAGGACAAGATGGAGAGAGCGAGGAAACATTGAGGTGGAAGTGTTAGTTGAGTGCTAAAAGACTGTTACACGCTTTACGCCTCGAYGAATGTTCCTGTGGTTTTGAACGCAGCGACATACTGATACGCTCTCCCCTCACTGCAGGGGGTAAACTAAACTGACCGTTTAGCTCTCTGCATAGGGTATCGTTCTACATTACAGTGGTAAATCATTTCAATCTGGTGTTATCATTTTTGCTTGAAAAAGCTACATTTGGTACTCATTTTTATTTAACAGTGTAGCTGCCCAACTGCAGCTCTAGGATCAGTTTAKCCTTTTAGATCATTACGAATGCATGCACAAGGGGGAGCTGATCCTAGATCAGCAATCCTACTCTGAGATGCTTTGTGAATATGTACCCAGGACACTGCACACTGAGATCTGACCTAGATGCACAGTTCATCCATAGTTAATCTAATGACATGTCTCCTCCTGTACTAATGTTACCATAAGCACTAGGCCTAACTGGTATCCACTGGGGTTACTGTGTTTGACCCTGGCTGAMGGTTTGACTTGTGTATCGCTAGGACAAAGACATCCATGCATTTTGGATTAGAGATCAATTCACACACACACTGTGCGCAAGCCCACAAAGCAACCAATGGACAACTGAACTCTATTTTGACGCCAAATTTGAATAAACAAACATCCCATTTACAGTCCAATAAACAATATGGCCGGCCTTACTTTTCCAACAGCACAGGGGGTCGTGTCATCAGGGTGATGCGTCTCCAGTACCACACCATGATGATGAGGATGCTGGGTGTGAGGAATGTCTTCATGGCGAACCACACCTTGGTGAAACCGCCGTTCTGATGGATACCCTGATAGGATGGGAAATTAAACCGTCAGCCACAGTCTTTCACACAGTTCATTTCAACATCTCGTTTGCCCATTTTGACCATCAGTTTGGACAAAATCGAATTTTCACACTTCGGCCGTATGAAGACTCCATAGTAAAGAATATTTGATAATCAAGGATATATTATAGTCTCTCCCAACCGAGAGGAGAYGGGGCGATCTGGAAGAGATGTGTAGTAGAGAATCCTCACCACCAGACGGATGTCCTTGATCTCGCCGATGCCCATGTTGATCTTCTTGCGTTCGCTGACAGGCAGGCGGATGTTGAGGAGGTAGTACTTGTGGGCCACGTTGCCCAGCTCCATGAAGGGCAGCAGGTCACACTCATAGTAGCGCCCCTCGTTCTCATACGTCTGCAGGACACAAGATAAATGTTAAGAGATATCCGATTGGACAACAACTCAACTTATATGGATTTTTTCTTTTWCACAAAAATAAATCTGATGAGCTGAAACAATGAGACTTTGAGAGACTGATTAAGACCTGAAAAATCAAGTGTGAGCAATCAGGTGGCAAAATTAAGCAAAAGCCAAAGGCACAACAGATATTGAGGACTGGAATTGTTTACCTTGGTGGTGGTGAAGTTGCAGCTGAGCTTCCTCTGTTCTATGGAGTGGGCCATCTCTGTCCACTCACTGAGCGTGTCATCTCTGTAGGCCAAACCCACGTCAATGGTGGCCAGTGCTCCATCCTCTGTAGGGGGAAAACGTCAACATATCACACTTTAGGGCGATCTGAATGTTCAAAGATTCACAAATATACCAACTACCAAACTTCACATAGATACCAGTTATGGAGACTTCATTACAAATCTATCCGGTTTTTGATCTATGCAGGTCTTAACAAGCAAGATCAGCATTGAAGGGGGAATTTGCAATGAATCAAATCCGACGCAGCCAAAACACGTCGGATTTTTACAACTTTGTTTCTATTGAACATGCCATACAAATAAATGCATTTTTATTAATTATATGAAGAGTGCCTTGGTCCTCCTTTCTTTTTGATGACCAATTTACCTCTTTTACCAAAGAGCCCCTTCTGTCTACCAAATGTACTATTGTGTACCTTAGTAGCACCTCGCTTCCTCCTCTTTCTACTAGTTAATCAAATTCTCTATTTACACCTGCTCAATTTAAATTTGTAGCTTTGACATCAATACATCTGTGTAAACCAGCGATGACTGGGATGAAATAAGTCTCTGGTGACAGACAGTCATGGCATTTTGGTAAGAGGCTAACTCTCAATTATCCAAGGAGGTTTACAGCGGTCCCCGTCCTGGCTTATCAACTGAACATATGGATTGCAGCTGGCTCCATGTGAACTACAGTCGAGACACTGTTTTAAAGTTTTAAAAGTTAAGAATCCTTGCTTGCGATACGGTTTTGGAAACTATTTGGATTTGAACTTTCATACCAGTGAGAAATAATTTTTCAAATACAAAAGATACACTTACTGTACGGAGTTCGGCAAAGTTGCATCTGACTGTTTTCACACAAGGCCTCCAGCCGAGGCAGGACACATCCTCTAACCTTATGATTGCATTTCCAATGAACCACTCCACATTTCCGGCTGGATAGCATGAGTTTCTCAAAATACAGCCGGATGCAACTTTACTAAACTGGGTACAGTAAGTGCATATTTTGTATTCAACWATTTTTTCTCGCATATAGGAAAATTACAAATGTTTCAAAAACCGTATAGCGTTGCAAGGCATATTTGCGATTGCGAAAGAGTCTTTGGTTAGAGTCGGACAGTGTCGAGCATTTGCCTAAGGCAGCATATAGCTATGTGGAATGACCCAATGGAACTGGAGTCATGATAAGGGGTAGGGAGAGGCCAGAGGAGGAGCAACTTCTGGAGCTATGAAAAGGACACACATCTCTGCTAAACATAAGATCTGATAATAGCAACACTGGGTAATTTTAAGGCTGTCAAATCAGTTGACACATCATTCACTTTCACTTAGTGTGAATGAAATGTTATAATTTCCCAAGGTGTATACATCAACAACCATTAAAGACAAYGAGTGCACGTCTAAACTACTCCAAAGGCTACAAATGTGACAATGGGCTCATTGGGCTGATGAAAGGGATAGTTCAACTCATGTGTTATTTTACGCACAATTTTTTTTTAACGTAGCTGCTGTTCACACTCCGCCTCCCTTCACGTTTAGCTCTTTAAAGCCAACTTCTGCTTGCTCAGGCAATGTGAACCGGAGGCTCCGTACAGAGGGTGAGGCAATTGCGTTACCGCCAAAGGGCGAGCTCTGTACCGCATCGCCGTGCCCCTCAAATGTTCTAACAATACGGAGAGCTCCGTACAGCTCCGCATTGGCATGATTGGTTGACAGTAGGTGGGGGTGGGAGGTCCTGTATAAACAAACTCACAACTTCCTTCACAACAGCTCTTCAATGTGAAGCGCAAGAAGTATGAATTCCCTTAATTCTGCAGAGGCCGTATCACAATAAATGCAGACATCGGATTGACCACGYAGTGGCCGTGCAACCTCTTCTGAATCATGATGTAGCCTGTCTCTGCATTATATTTCTGAACAGCTGAAATAAAAACCCTGAGGCGATTTGAACGAACATTCCAAAACATATATATTATGAAGGCTACAACCTTCTCGGTCTGTCTGTTGTCATGTATATTGCAGTTGCTGAAAAATAACACTACTTGACTGCCTGTCTGCCTCCTGCGCAGCTTATGTTTGCAATGATGATGAAAAAATAACATTCAATCGCTAATTGTCTTGCTGCGTTCCAACTCTGCAGCCGAAAGTTCTAGGCAGCCGGGCATGTATCCCGATCGATAAAAAAATAATGTGACAATGGGAAAGTTAGTTTTGCGTTGCCCGGTGACATTTTTTACTTTCACCAGGTAGGCCAGTTGAGAACAAGTTCTCATTTACAACAGCGACCTGGCCAAGATAAAGCAAAGCAGTGGGACAAGAACAACAGAGTTACACATAAACAAACGTACAGTCAATAACAATAGGGRAAAAAATGAAAAATCTATGTACAGTGTGTGCAAATGTAGAAGAGGTAGGCAATAAATAGACCAGAGGCAAAATAATCACAATTTAGCATTAACACTGGTCCCGTGTGGCTCAGTTGGTAGAGCATGGCGCTTGCAACGCCAGGGTTGTGGGTTCATTCCCCACGGGGGGACCAGGATGAATATGTATGAACTTTCCAATTTGTAAGTCGCTCTGGATAAGAGCGTCTGCTAAATGACTTAAATGTAAAATGTAAATGTAACACTGATAGATGTGCAAGTAGAGATACAGCGGTGCAAAAGAGCAAGATGGTAAGTAATATTATGGGGATGAGGTAGTTGGGTGTGCAATTTACCTAGTAAAGACTTATAGATGACCTGGAGCCAGTGGGTTTGGCGACGAATATGTAGTGAGGGCCAACCAACGAGAGCATATAGGTCGCAGTGGTGGGTAGTTTATGGGGCTTTGGTGACAAAACAGATGGCACTGTGATAGACTACATCTAGTTTGCTGAGTAGAGTGTTGGGGGCTATTTTGTAATTTACATCGGCGAAGTCAAAGATAGGTAGGATAGTCAGTTTTACGAGGGTATACTGATATCGTGGAGAGAGGAATAACATGAAATCGGCTAGACTACCTGTTTGTGTCTTGCTTATGTTTCAAATACTGACAAAGTTTGTACGATCAAGTTGATAATGCATATTGTGTAAAACATGTAAATAGCTGGATGTAGCCTACTCAGCTCCTGAAAAAAGGACATGAAATCACACTGATGCGTACCAGGGCATGGAATGCAATTGTTAGAACAGTGTCGTGTACAACATTACATTAGTAGGCTACACCAGTGACCAAAGGAGATCAAGGAGGGGCAGCGGAGCACTCGACACAGCAGCTACGTAGACAGCAGAGTGGGCACCTGGCACAGCAGCTACGTAGACAGCAGAGTGGGCACTCGACCCACAGCAGCTACGTAGACAGCAGAGTGGGCACCTGGCACAGCAGCTACGTAGACAGCAGAGTGGGCACTCGGCTACGTAAAAATGTTTTATCCTGCACATGCGCAGAAATATCCCGATTTTTTTTGCCTTGGGAAATTGGGATACAGAAACTCCATATCCATAGCCACTCCATTTTATGTCCTTAAAGTTACTCATTTGATCGTTTGAAGTATGAAAACTGAGAAACTTTCAAGTTGGAGTGAACTGTTCCATCAACCTTCAAAGTATGCAGGAAAGAAACCATGTCATCAAAAACACTATCAGAACAGATGCACCAACAGCTCACATCGGCGTGCTGTTGATCCAGAAACAGTCCAGGGATGATTCCTGATCTGAAACATTTCCCTGTTGAGGGGTTTAAAGCTATGTACGTAAGGCCTCAAGTTCAGTCTACTACACAGTAGGCAATGATACTATAGCGCTGACTTGAAGGTGAAACCTTTCAGAGCTGAACCTGGTTAAGTGCTTTGAGAAACGAAATGTCAGTCAGAATGCCAAGACAGGCTTTAGATCACATTGCAAAGGCAAAGTGTTCTGTCCTTCCTCCTTCCAAACAGACTCTTGTGCGGTTATGAAACAAGCTGGAGAACACCGAAAAAAAACCCGGTGGCCTGACCGGGAGAAGAGAGGAAAGGGGGGGGGGGGGGGGGATATTGGCAGTCCTCTCTCTCCTCGAACCCCTCTATCCCTCCCATCTCAAGCAAACACTGCCAAAGATTCTGAATGTCAGCTTACCGCACACAAACATTCCACCCCAGTCCAGCAGCCATCGCCACAGTGACTAAGCCTTCTCAACAGCTGTGTTATTGCTGGACCCCTGCCAGGGGTGATTGTTGCCGGGTAGAGTGGGGTGGGAAGAAAGACGGGCAATTCATCTCAGGGACCAGCTTTATAACACCAAGTGGGCAAGGTGCTGTTGGGGGGCTTCCTTACGCATTCCGCAATAGTCATATGACTGAGGAGTAGAATCCCCTTACCTTTGGCGTGGTACTGTCTAAAGAAAGTGGTTCTGGTTGAGTTATAGAGGCCATATTGTCAGACAGAGCTCTGCTTCTTTGCTTACCAGTCAGCCAGAGAGATTTAGATGCCATGAGAAAGTAATAACCTAGAGCTCTGTCAATAGACTGCTGGAACTCATTTTCCTTGATCAAATTAGCACTCCGCACCTTATTAATGTAACAGAGGTTGTTTGCAGAGCTAGCCTTGCATGAAGAGTATTCCTGCCTGAGACTATCTGACCTCTGTTTRGACCAAAAAGAGACCTAGAGCTCAGCGAACTAATATGATCTTGAGTTGCAAAGACAACCTGGATTTGTGATCAGTGACACTACAGCTACACGTTTCAGCACTGAAGTTGAATACGTCGTTTGATATGCAGCTGCTTGACATTTCCGTGCCGGTTGTCTAGCTCTCCTCCCGCGGCTCGGTCATAGATGGCTGTTGACATCAGGGTGATCATTAGGCCCTTGCCTCAGGGCCCGGGGCCAGCACATTAACACTGCTGGCAGATGATCAGAGGTAGTCTGCCCGGCCCCAGTGACTCAGAATGGGGTGGATAACAGTCCCATTCCACAACATCTGGTTGGGTGGAATTGTGGGACGGGGTGGTGAAGCAGACTGATCTGGCAGCGCAAGCTGTAAACAACAATCATTTCATGCTTGGGACATTCACTTTGTTTTATGACGACATATTGATGAGTACACACTGAAACATGACTATAGTCTATATGAGAAAAAAACTGTATAAACCTCACTCAGAATTTAAGTTTCATTGTCGTAAAATGCAGCTTCACTAATCTCCCCATCTGAGATATCTACTGCAGCCCTCATCCTCCACATACAACGCCCGTTCTGCCAGTCACATTCTGTTAAAGGTCCCCAGAGSACACATCCCTGGGTCGCACGTCTTTTCAGTTCGCTGCAGCTAGCGACTGAAACGAGCTGCAAAAACACTCAAACTGAACAGTTTAATCTCAATCCCTTCATTCAAAGACTCAATCATGGTCACTCTTACTGACAGTTGTGGCTGCTTTGCGTGATGTAGTGTTGTCTCCACCTTCTTGCTGTTGTCTGTGCCCAATAATGTTTGTACCATGTTTTGTGCTGCTACCATGTTGTGTTGCTGCCATGTTGCTGTGTTGTCATGTGTTGCTACCATGCTGTTGTTTTCTTAGGTATCTCTTTATGTAGTGTTATGGTGTCTCTTGTTGTGATGTGTGTTTTGTCCTATATATATATATATATATATATATATTTTAAATCCCAGCCCCCGTCCCCCCAGGAGGCCTTTTGGTAGGCCGTCATTATAAATAAGAATGTTCTTAACTGACTTGCCTAGTTAAATAAAGGTTAAATAAAATAAAATCAAGCGTACTTTCACAACATATCTTTGGTGAGAGGAAGATGTTACAGAGTGCCTCATGCCCTGCTGTACAACAGGGTCCCCCAACCGCGGGGGATTTTATTTGGCATCCCCATGTTCTCTGAACAAAAAAAATAACTTTTTTTTATTGTTGGACATAACACCAGCAAATCAGCTCTGTAGATTTAAATTTWGAAAATCTGTTCCAAAGTATTCGCACGCATAAGAGATATTTGTGATCGTATACAAATGTATGCAAGGTTTGAAATTATTATGTTTTAGTCAAATATTATATCCGTTTGGACTTCTTGCAGTCAATTTGCAGTCTACAAATGATTTATAMTTATGTTCCAGCCCCCTAACCCCCCACGCAAGAAAAATAAAAGGGCCCGCGGCTGAATGGAGTTGATGTACAACCGCTGCTGGGCCAGATAGAAATCTGTTACACAACATAAGAAGCTGGGCTCTGCCTCCCTCCATCCCAAGGACTCCTGGAGCTTAAAAGAGTCTGTGTTCTGATCACTTTCCCAGGCCGGCCCGGCCCACCGATCCCCCTTCATTAGTTCTCTTTGTTATCCCTCTAATCCCTTCTTTCACAGMCCCAGACCTGGCGCAGCGCCAAGCGCCGATCTGCCCAGTCAGTGTCGCCCCCTCCTTTCCAACCACATACTAAGAGATATTACACTCGCTACAGTGTTAACAAGTCAAAGAAGGGAGAAGCAAGCCCAAATCCATATAACCTTTCCCTTAATCCCAGGCCAGAAGAGGGTTGCCGTGTCTGAATCCTTTTCTGAATGTGAGAACTATGCACACCTCCAAATCAAACCCTCATCCCTACACCTAGGATGTTCAGGTAGATCTGTGAGAACAGACTGGATTGATGTAAGAACAATGGTGACCTTTTCCCATGTATATAGTACCATATTGTAATAGGTATACAGGAAGTGCATTGGGTTCYAGTTGGAATTGGGAACAGATCTGACTGATACCATGTTCGGATAAGGATGTGGTCTGAACGTAAAGGAATGTTAAGAGGATACAGGGAGGTGCAGTATGTCTGCTATGATGAGCAAAKGGATGGGGGAAAAACTAGCCTTCATCAGATCAGGGAGGMGCACAATTGGCMCAGCGTCGTTAGGGGAGGGTTTGGCCGGAGTAGGCCGTCACCGTAAAATAATAATYTGTTGACTAGTTAAATAAAAAAATCTAACACCTGCTGCTGAAAATGACTCAATATTTCAGGGCTTTTGTGTTTGTTTTCTAATTTTACATTGACCTCTACAATGGAGAGTGAGAMACTCATCCCCAACTCTCACTGAGGGACGAACCATGTACCATGTTACAAATCGTCTTGGGGATAGCCAGGAGAAAATGGGACAAATTTGCCCAGCAGAGTGTTATTCCACTTCATATTAGGGAATTGCAAAGCTATCAGCTTCCAAATTGAGACAGCCCCCCACAGTTCGAGTTTCCCTAACTAGCTGTTCTATAGAGACTATAAGCCTCTGACATGGATCCCTGAGGCTTGTATCACTAGGGAGAACCAGCAGCACATCAGTCATTGTCAGGCCTTCCTCTCAGCGTGAGATACATCCAATCCACTGAGAGGAGAGAAACATTCCTCAGGGGCCTCACGCGGTCAACACAATAGGCAGGACAAAAGCAGCCAACAGCCTGAGGTGACGTAGAGGGAGACTAATATCAGCAGCATCTATAGACACATGAATAGTTTAGAATTGGATCCACAGAGAGTGTAGAAGACAAAGGACACATACTTCAGTGGTCATAGAGCTGCTTGGACTGGTGAGTCCTCATGAGTCATGATACAACACAGACAGACAAACCAGGCGGAAAGATAGACAGTATCCAAAGACAACARACAGACGGACAACAAAAACACACAAGATGGAGACACGACAGCACACAAAAAAAGACAGACAAAGATCAACAAGGTAAAAATGTCAGACTCCTGAAATAACACAATCGACACACAACAAACGGCAGCCATATTGAAATCTAACAAGAAGTGTCGCTCACCTATCTGGTTGTACATCTTGAAGGCAATGTCAAACTGTAGGATGACCAGCATAAACTGGAACCAGGGGCTCATCTCTTTGTTGGGCAGGGGGATATGGACGGCAAATACAATGTTGTTTGCCTCGATCTTCTTGGCCATGGCCTCGTCAAAGTCCCGGATCTTGTCGCACTGATTAGGGCCCCAGGGCATGAACCATTTGGTGCTCTGATGGTGTTTGACCGTGTCCACACACTTGGTAGCCAGGTAGTGGACTGCTGTGGTGGGGCTGGGAGCTACAGGGAGAGGAAAACAGACGTTAGACTGGGTAATTGCTTGCTAGGTTACTGCCCAGTTACATTGGTAGCTACCCTAGATACATAAGTAGTCCTATTCATCTGTCACCTTTTGTGTAGAAAAAAAATATCTATATTTGATGAAATTAGCAGTAAATTGTATTTGGGGGATTTAAATGGTAATTTTTGGTTGCTGACCACATCGTTCCACAATTTTATTGTGGTTCTTATTTCAATGCTCYATGTGTAACCTTTTATTATTATGCTGAAAAGTGCAATCATGTGGAATTTATAAGTCCATTGGTTCCCGAGTGGCGCAGCGGTCTAAGGCACTGCATCTCAATGCAAGGGGCGTCAATACAGTCCCTGGTTTGAATTCAGACTATCACATCCGGCCATGGTTGGGAGACCCATAGGGCGGCTCACAATTGGCCCAGCGTCGTCCGTCATTGTAAATAATAATTTGTTCTTAACTGGCTTGCCTAGTTAAATAAAGGTTACATTTTAAAAATCTATAACGTGTAGCAAAGTGTGTATATTTTCAGTGAATTCATAGTTAGGCTAATGGTAAAGTTGAAAACAAYCAATTTCCAAACTCATAATCAAAGCTTTGTTCTGGAGTTTAAGATGTGTCATACAGCTATCAAGCTCAACAAAGTAAACATACATGAAGACATTTTTCTATGGTTTTTGTTTATTGTCAAAAACAGTCAAATAGAATATCACCCCAAAAAATTAAGTTGCGTTTTAGATCAAACCTAGCCAAATCCTGCTTTAACAAAGTGGCAATTATTTCCAACCATGTTGACAGAACACCCTGTAGCAAGGCCCAATCCTTTTGAAGCTAGCTGTCGGGAAATGCCCCAGCACACAATACTGTAATGTATTGGTAATAGGTAAGAACRAGGTCCATGCCCTCAGGGCTAGAGAAAGACGTCAGCCACGGCCAAAAAAGCATGAGTGACTTCYCCCTTCATCAATATATCCCCCTAAATTCAGGGATAATTAACAAATCCCTGCTAGGAATACATCATGCCACTATAATCAATGATTAGCTCAAAGGGAAGTCATTTGAGACACCTACAACAATCCAATGTTTCACATTAGTTACATACGTGCTCAAATATCATACACCTTTAACGATTTATCCACATACGAAAACAGTTAAAACAAGGAAGCATTTCCGATTGCGAGGCCCTGATCTGTGCAGATGGTCTCCATTACCAGCTGATGTCGAGCCAATTTATTTACTCTCAATAGAGTAACTGAAAAAACATACCACAGCATAAAAGCACCCTTGAGGCTAGGCCTTTGGCACCCGCTTCATAAAACTAATCAGGCCATCAACTATTTCTGTGTGTGTGTGTGTGTGTGTGTGTGTGTGTGTCTTCTTAACTAGGTGTGCCAGTGTCACCTCACAAAGGACTACTCAGGAACAAGCACACAGACACACCAAATTGAATTAAACCAGCTCTACGGAACCCCTCAGAGTTCAATTATCCTGGGACCCTAAGATTCCGGGCACACACCGCTCCTCCAGTTTCTACCCTAGTGTGTCCGCCTCTCTGCCCAGTGACCTGATGCCGTGTCGGAGTTGTCCAATAACRGGGAGACGAACGCCTTTCTACTCAATTACCCTGGCTGGCCCCGGCCACCGAGCAAATACAAAAGCATCAGGCTTCATTAAAACTATCTAAGGCAGGAGTGTCCCAAACAAGCTCATTTTTTATCAGTAGCCATCCAGCTCTGGAGAAGAGACTGACTGAGTGGAGAAAGTTTCCCCCCAAACTAACTAGAGATAGGAATCTGTAACAGGCCTCATAGGACTCAACTATTGTGACTTTGAGTTTGTGTAGGAGTATCTGTGTGAGTGTGTAGGCACATGGGGAAAAAGCTGACAGCAACTCTGATGTAGTACTTGAGGCAGAACACAATTTTGACAGCTGTGTGTGTCAGTGGGGAGTAGAGCCATGCAAATGGAACCAGCAGGAGAAGAGGAAATATGCAATGCTAAGAGGGGTTTGGGATTTGAGGGGGATGCAAGGGKGGGAAGAAAGAGATGGTGCCTGCCTGGGGCCACGGAGGCAGACTTAAAGGAGGAGAGCAAACATTCTGTATTGAATCACAGTGAAGTTAAAGATACACACCAATTCCTATGGTCTTTTACAGGAATAGAGTTTATTCTTATTGGAAAAACAAACTCATACGCCAATTAAAAGTGAATTAACTCGATACTTTATAATAAGTTCTCTGAAATAGGAAAGTTGTGTGTGTATTAATGGCAAATGTTAAAGTTTCAAGAGCACATTAAACCTTGCAACGTCAATACAGAGGAAACGATTGAGTTGGAGGCGAATACTTTGTGTTTCTTAAAACTTTGAAGAGTTCAAAACTTCGTTAAAGGCTACATTGTTAAAGTTACATAGGCAAAACTTTAAGGCAAGCCCTACAGTCGCCATACTGTTCCATTTTATAACAAAACATAGCAGTGATTTTAAAGAATTACCATCCTCTCTAAAATGATATTGTCTAAAGAACTAAGTTGTTTTCATTATTTGATACATAAAATATTCGATCTATAAATCGTGGTTATTCAACCGCATAACAAAGCCAAAGGTTGCAACATAAAGGAATACAATTGGGAAAAACCATGCTTACCAATCAAGCCTCCGACCATAAAAGAAAACGCTTGGAATAAAAGCAGAATCACTCCTACGATCASCAACTTTTTGGTGCTCATGTTTTCAATAATTGCCCCGGCCATCTTAAAAAGTTGAAGAAAAATCACAACGAGTAAGAAATCGAGAAGAAAGTCACCGCATCTAGCTAGTACTCCAGCAACCAAGATTGAGGAAGGCTAGCCACGCACTGACTCGCTTGCCTTTCAACTTCGAAGGACTAAAGCAGAATCACATGACGGAATAGCACCCCTGCCTATCGCTGCCGAACACTACACTGAAGGATCTGTGGAGCGCCGCCGCATTGCAATAGAGGTTCATAATGCAGGTTACCGAGTCACTAAATGCCCGAATAATAATAGCCCCCATTGTGTCAGGGCCATGCAAAGGAATGTTTTCAGTGAAGCTCGAAAAGTGTTCTGATCTTAACTTGATTCTTCCCTTCTTTGGAAATGTTAAAAACTATATTAGTTCATAAATGTTCATAGCCTTAATGTGTGACGTTTAATGGATAAGCTTATACAAAATGTTTCCTAAATGAAATGAATATAGGATGAAGATATTTTATGCAAATTAATTGAATGCAAAGTATGGACTCAAGCCCTTTATGCAAATATTAAAGTCTATGCACACTATACAGTTTTGTAGTGTGATCCCATCTCTGTATGCTGTGCCTAAGACAGTCTATGCATTTTTTATACAGTACTGGAGGGAGGCGAGATGCAGCGCGCGCGCAATGAGTGGGTGTATCTGGCACGGGCGCAGTTGGTAAGGCAGAATAATTTAGTGTCCCCATGCCACTTTACTTGGTGAAAAGAGAAGCCTAGTCAAATAAAGATATAGGCTACAGTGAGAGCCCCGTTCACAGTGACAAGGGTGCACAACCTGGTCTCGGAGCATTTCGTATTATTCTGTACATAAATCCCAGATACTCCTGGGTGCTCCTGGGTGTTTTTTTTTGGTGTGTGCCAACTTTACACCTATGGATTTTGTGAGGTCAGAAAGATTCCTAGCTACTGTAGTAGGAAACCTGGGATACATGTCGTTCTAATATATTATGGTGACGTACCCAGGGCTTAATTTTATCCTGCCAGAACAGGACTGGCACCTCTCCATTTTGGACTGTTTTGTTCCRGCACCTATTTGGCCRGATCCGGTACCTCTCCAGGCCTAAAAAAATATGTTCACATTTTGCTATGTAAARATTCTAACAAAAGCGATCAAAGTTTATTAGATTTGCCTCTTCGTTTGTTAATTATTCTGCCTACACAAAAAAACATTGTGAAAAAGTTGATTTTCAGCGTGGGCTTAATCACCTCTTTAGGCCCATGCTGAAAATCTACTTTTTCACAAAGTTTTTTTGATTCAGGGTTGGGCCAGCCCGGGTTCATKATTTACAAAACATTGTAACCTATGTTTGAAACCAACATGTGGCCGTGGCTGTGTGAGAAGCGTGCCAGTATCTCTCACATAACTAGAATGAGATTAACTTTATATGATCTCTCTCCCTCTCTGCTCTAATAGACGTGAGCCTGCAACGCTCATCTCTCCAGCGTTGCACTTCATCATTTATTTCCTTCTAGAATYGTGCGATGGGTTCTGAAGGAACTGCAGCACCACAGATACATTTAAATACATTTGCAAAATGTATATAATTACTGCTGTCTGTTCAGAAATAAATTAAATCATTCAGAATAGCCTACAACACCATAAGGCCTATAATTTAGCCACAGAGGATAAATGGCTTATTTTTACAAATAGGCTAGCTGCAGATTGTAGCCCAATAACAAGGAATAGCCTACAGTCTGGGAACACGAGGCAAATCTGTCAGTGAAAAAAGAGCATGCAGACAAAACAGGCCTTTAGCAATATTTCAAATACAATCGAGGGAAAACACAGGTTGGAAAGCAAATGGCTCCTGCTGAAAAGAGAAGATTCTATGCTGTAGGCTACCAAAATATTTGATCAACTTCCAAAAATGGAGATAAGCTTTCGGCATGAGCCCATCAGCCATCACCAGAGAGTGAGCTGAGTATCATTGGGTGAGTCAGCGAAACTGGAAAGCTTTTTTAGGACTATAATTTCCTCCTCATATTGTAGCCTACAATATAATTGTCTCCACACACATAGACCTAGGCTATTGATGGATTCAAGACAAGGTCGTTTTTATTGAACTCAGTGTCAAAGTAGCCTGCCATTTCGATCATTTATTTGTGCGATATTAAAAAAGTTTCTGCCAGCCTCAAATCATGTAAAATTATGTAGAATTGCATGAAATGTATTTATAAAAAAGCTACATTTTTTGGKGACCTTAGGATACTAAAAATATTCCCCATGTGTACAACTTCTGTAAGTGCCTCTACTCTATGGCTCTATGCCACTTTTTTCTCATGCGTTCCTGGACCTCAAAACCTCAGAACTCCCCAGGTCACCTGCAGGTCACCTCCTCTCACGGCTCACTTTTTGTTCCGGCACCTCMCGATTTACAAATCAAGCACTGGACGTACCTAAGATTAAAAGCCTACAATAACACATACTTTGGTGTAGGTGGCCTAACCAGAAGCTTTCAGCCTATTTAAAGGCCCTCCTGAATGTCTTGCCTACGTGGGCCTGCGATGGGTCAATCACTCACATAGGGCCTATAGGCCTAGTAATCTCCTGCAGAAATACAGAAAGCTTTCATCTCTTGTTTCTCTATAAAAACCTTTCTCAGTTTCTGTTAATGTCCCTGCGTGCCTGTCCATCTGTGAAAGCTAATGTATAGCCTAAGAAGCTGTCATGTCATTTTTTTTTAGCCAAGATGCAAAAACCACCCAGTTTAACCTCCGAAGATTGGCAGTCAGAAATTCGCTGATGGCAGGGCCAGCAAACATTTAGGTGGGCCAAAATTTGGGCACTCAAATCATCATAAAATTATCATATAAGCATAGCCTACCCTATGCCCTACTGTAATTTATTGCACACAACAAATCATCTAACATATGATTTCACATTACAAACCAAATAGTCTTGTAGGCCTAGGTAAATCCATGACTCTTACATTTAACATGCGACTCACATAGACTTACATATAATAAACCATAGGCCTGTAATTAATAGACTATGAGACTAGAATATAATGCCCTGATATAACAGTAATAATCACAATAGGCTTGGCAACCTCTCACTGGCTCAGTGACCAGGAGATAGTAGGCTAGGCTCAGTGACCAGGAGATAGTAGGTTAGGCTCAACGACCAGGAGATAGTAGGCTAGGCTCAGTGACCAGGAGATAGTAGGCTAGGCTCAGTGACCAGGAGATAGTAGGCTAGGCTCAGTGACCAGGAGATAGTAGGTTAGGCTCAACGACCAGGAGATAGAAGGCTAGGCTCAGTGACCAAGAGATAGTAGGCTAGGCTCAGTGATCAGGAGATAATAGGCTCGGCTCAACGACCAGGAGATAGTAAGCTAGGCTCAGCGACCAGGAGATAGTAGGCTAGACGGCCACAAATGTAACCATAGGAGAGACAAGAGCGTCATATTGAGTTAAAACACATATACTTTTTAAATTACTCTGCCATTTTAAAAGTTATGTCCCCCTGTTCTTGACTTTTCATAAATAAGTCTAACACACTATCATTGTTAGAATCTTAATATCACAAACAGAATGTGTTATAAACAGTTTTTTTTCTCTACGTCAGGCCTGAGCAGCTAATGGCCCATCTAAACAACACCTAAACTATATCAAAACTAATTTCACAMATATATTAGCCTAAAGACAAGATTACATTGACAATAGTCTGATTATCCGTTTTGTCACCAAAGCCCCATATACTACCCACCACTGCGACCTGTACACTCTCGTTGGCTGGCCCTCGCTTCATACTCGTCGCCAAACCCACTGGCTCCAGGTCATCTACAAGACCCTGCTAGGTAAAGTCCCCCCTTATCTCAGCTCGCTGGTCACCATAGCAGCACCTACCTGTAACACGCGCTCCAGCAGGTATATCTCTCTGGTCACCCCCAAAACCAATTCTTCCTTTGGCCGCCTCTCCTTCCAGTTCTCTGCTGCCAATGACTGGAACGAACTACAAAAATCTCTGAAACTGGAAACACTTATCTCCCTCACTAGCTTTAAGCACCAGCTGTCAGAGCAGCTCATAGATTACTGCACCTGTACATAGCCCATCTATAATTTGACGCCTGTCTCTTATACACATCTAGATGTGTATAAGAGACAGCCCTTATCTCACCTCACTTGCTCATATTGTATATAGACTTATTTTTCACTGTATTATTGACTGTATGTTTGTTTTACTCCATGTGTAACTATGTGTTGTTGTATGTGTCGAACTGCTTTGCTTCTGTCTCTTATACACATCTAGATGTGTATAAGAGACAGGTATATAGACTCATTTTTCACTGTATTATTGACTGTATGTTTGTTTTACTCCATGTGTAACTATGTGTTGTTGTATGTGTCGAACTGCTTTGCTTTATCTTGGCCAGGTCGCAATTGTAAATGAGAACGTGTTCTCAATTTGCCTACCTGGTTAAATAAAGGTGAAATATATATATATTTTTTTTAATTAGTAAGAATATTATCAGTTGTGAAATTGTATATGAAGAATCTAATGAACAGTGCAGATTGTCCCGTGTGGCTCAGTTGGTAGAGCATGACACTTGCAATGCCAGGGTTGTGGATTCGATTCCCAAAGGGGACCAGTATGAAAAATGTATGCACTCACTACGGTAAGTTGCTCTGTGTAAGAGTGTTTGCTAAAATACTAAAATGTACTGTAATTTACAGAGGCAAAGAAACAGAGTGGTGTGCATCTCGGAAAGCACAACTTGTTTGTCCTTGTCATCAATGGGCTGTTGCAGCAGATGACTTACACTCCTATCAGTTAAGAAGAATCAGCGCAAGTGATCAGCAACACTGGACAATTGAGGAGTGGACAAACATCGCCTGGTCCAACAAATCCCAGTTGCTGATAGCAGAGTCAGGATTTTACATTAGTCCATGGCCCCATCCTGCCTGGTTTCATCAGTACAGGCTGGTGGTGTACCGCTGTCCAATCTGCAGAAACTGCATGATGCCATTACGTCAGCATGGACCAACATCCAACAACGTTTTCCGACTTGTAGAATCCATGCCCCAAATAATTCTGATTGTTCTGGAAGGAAAGAGGGGTCCGACCTAATAAACTGTGTGTATCCCTTTCATTTTCCCACCCCCTCCCTACTGCTTTCTATGAATTCTATCTGATGGTGTATGCATGTTTAGACCAGTGCTTGACTTGGACTGAAATAGGTGCCGGTACTCATTTTGGTTGCCGGTACCGTTTATATTTAGGTGCAGGAACTCCTTAATACTTTTGTGGTAATAATCTATAGGAGGTGCAGGAACTCAAGCAGAATAACATTTGAGGTGCCGATACTCAGTTCCAGTGAACTCCTGCCCAAGTTAAGCCCTGTGCTTAGGTAAAAATACAAATGATGTCCCATTTGGAACACTGACAAGTAGAGCATAAAAAAAACTATTTTGGTGGGCCCACCGTGCCCACCCGTGCCTATGCCCCTGGTGGCGGGAAAGAGCTGTACATCAACGCTCCCACAAGACTGTCTGATGAGTTGTTTGATGAAGGGCACATGTCAATCACACCATGCGCACTGCTATCAATGATTTATATATACACTAGATGACMAACAGAGTGCGCTGTTTTGAAGCCACCGCACCTCCATCTTGGCACTCCCCTATCTTTGGAATAATATATTTTGTAAGCTATAAAAATGCATTTATTAATGTCTAAATTTGTTTTTGCCACATTTATTCTATTATAGACATTTTAATGCATGCCATTCAATTATATTTTCTGAGCTAAAAATAAATATAATTTTGTTACTGTCCCCCATATTTTTTGTTTTGTTTTGTTTACATGTAATTTTTGCCTTGGAAAATGTAATTGAAATACTGTATAATTCCATTCATTCCTATGGAGGACTGCTTCTTCTGGGGAGTACCAATGTGGCCGACCGGTGGCTTCAAAGCCAGGAGCATAYCACCCTGCATTCCACTGCTGGCTTTCTTCTGAAGCTAAGCAGGGTTGGTCCTGGTTGGTCCCTGGATGGGAGACCAGATGCTGCTGGAAGTGGTGTTGGAGGGCCAGTAGGGATCACCTTTTCTTCTGGTCAAAAAAAAAGAAATCCCAATGCCGCAGGGCAGTGATTGGGGGCATTGTCCTGTGTAGGGTGTCGTCTTTCGGATGGGAYGTTAAATGGGTGTCCTGATTCTCTGTGGTCACTAAAGATCCCAAGGCAATTATTGTAGGGGTGTTAACCCTGGTGTCCTGGCTAAATTCCCAATCTGGCCTTCATACCATCACGGCCACCTAATCATCCTCAGCTTACAATTGGCTCATTTCTCCCCTGTAACTATTCCCCAGGTTGTTGCTGTAAATGAGAATGTGTTCTCAGTCAACTTACCTGGTAAAATAAGGGTTAAATAAAAAACAATACATAGCATTAGCAATCCAGGGTTTATATTAATCATTGACTGCCACTGTATATCTAAAGGTGGGGAGAAGGAAGACAACTCTGCCGAGCCAGGTGGTGTGTAAAAAGATAACATCCTCTTGAGGGAGTCTTCCGTTGTTGAAGTACTATGGCTTTCTGTTCTCAGTTTTTTTCCACTATTTGACTAACTTCAGAAGAAAGATAAATGTTACATGGAAGAGGTTGTGCTGATGTTAAAAGTATGATAACTTGGTCTGCTGTCGTTCCTATCCACCTGTCAACATAGAAAATGTAGGCTACCAACGTGTTCTCATTTCTAGAGTTTCTCTAGAAATAATAGGAATTTATTGAAAAAGCCATCCATAATACCATTTCAGAATCATCGAAAGTAATGTAAAAAAAAGAGCAGACATATTTCTCCGGCAGGGATATCCTGTTAAAATGCAGCATGCTTCAAATGAGACCTAAGTCTCAATGGTAATCACATATCATGACTTCACAAAGTATAACAAAATACCAGTTGGATTCAATAGACTACTGGAATAAACAGGCTTCCAAAGATAAGGTTTTTCTTTGCTCCAACAGCAGATAAAAAAGGCATGCTAGGTAAATGTTTCGTATGAGTCTAAAAGCGACAACATTATKCCATAAAAAAAAGTAAAAGTGAAATAGCAGTCCAGGGTGTTATACTCATACTCTGATCCAAAGAGTGGGGCGGGGGAATGACATGCGTATGTGTAAGTGCCAGATAGGTAAGGGGGTGGAGTTTGGCATTTAGAAGCGGGCATGGATTATCTTCAGAGGGTCTGTTTCCCACATTTTGGGGTCCCACGCCTGGAACCAGCCAGTGAAGGTTGGGGGTTCAGCCCCCTGTTTGATGGTGGTGATGGACAGCCCTCTGCGTCCAGAGGGGTCTGAGTCCACATAGTCCTTAGCTAGAGAGGGAGGGAGACATTAACATTAACAATGTCTACACTGTATTTCTGATCAATTTGATGTTATTTTAATGGACAAAAAAATKTGCTTTTCTTTCAAAAACAAGGACATTTCTAAGTGACCCCAAACTTTTGAATGGTAGTTTGTGTATATATATATATATATATGTATGACACACCTACTCATTCAAGGGTTTTACTTTATTTTTACTATTTTCTACATTGTAGAATAATGGTGAAGACATCAAAACTATGAAATAACACATATGGAATCATGCAGTAACCAAAAAAGTGTTAAACAAATCAAAATATATTTTATATTTGAGATTCTTCAAAGTAGCCACCCTTTGCCTTGATGACAGCTTTGCACACTCTTGGCCTGCGTGTTTGTCCTACCTATTTTGGGTGCTCCAGTTCTCTCTTCTGCATTTGCGTCATTGCCGATCCAGAGGAAGATCTGGCGGGAGTCCAGAAATGCTGTTAGCTTATTGACTTTCAGATTCACTCTGCATTGTTTTTTTAGAGCAGAAGATGAACACGCTTGTGAATTATGATATGGATGGGGGAGCTTCACCCACCTGGTCCCAGGTGTCCAGCAACATGACATCATCAGTGGCCAGGTCAGTTTGTTGGAAGTCTCCAGGAACCTCTTCCACCTGATGATTGGAGGATTACAATATGTTACAGCACTTTGGAACATGGGCACATTTGACTTTTGCATTGTACTTTGTATTACCTATGCCTTTTTCTCTCCTCCTGAGTGACACTGAATTTCCCATTGGGGATGAATTGAGAATATATCTATCCAAGAGAGTTAGTTACGTTAGACACACTCAACAACGATCCATCACTTACACTGAGGCATCCGGTCTTGTTGGAGCAGCCAAACAGGCGTGGAGGTTTGACCATGTTCTGCAGACTCTTGGAAGTCTGGTACTCCTTCTTCCCTCCCAGGGCAGACCAGAACCCAGCTAGGACAGAAAAGACCAGCATGGATTAGTCTCATTGGTTGTTTGGCACTATATAGTGTTTTGTTGTGATTTGTCAGGATGTGTGATGTTCTCTCTTTTCTGTCTTATTTAGGGGTACATTTCAATTGTCTAAAGTTGTTTCCTCTCCATGTAACATTTCCTTCATCAACACTGATCTGAAAAAAAGTAGATAGGCAATCAAATACATTAAAGGATGCGACCACCAAGTTGCTTTCCCATATCCTGTGATTTCAGGCTGTAGATGAAGGATAAGACAAGAAGAGGAAGCCACATTTGACTATTGAGATGCACCCCATGTCATACTATTGAGATCCAGCCAAATTAATAATATTAAGATGCACCCCACTTAATACAATAAACCTGTAACACTAGATGGAATCCTTACCTGGCTCCTTGCCCTCAGACACATTACTGCCACTGCCACCCAGGAAACCCACAACGTGCTTGGCGGCGGCCATTTCCTCCTCGCTGGCACCCACCCCTCTCCACACAAACATGGCGGTGGGAGATTTGAGCACAAACACGTCGTTGGTGTTCAGGAAGGAGGCAGAGGGCTCTACCTGAGAGAGAGAGGAGACAAAGAGGTGCTCAGAAGTTGTTCAGTCATTTTGATGGTTTAGGCTAAGAATTGTTAATCTTCCTCAAGCAATCACACACACAGGTACAAAGTGTGGTCCCACTTTGACATACATACACACACACACACTGAGAAGTCACCTCGACAGCTCGTGTAGCGCGGGTGGAGGATTGACGAACGTGGAAGAGGCGGGTGCTGCCAGTACCCGACTGTCCTCCTTTACGGGATGTCCCTCCATTATGGACCATCATGGGCTTGCCCTGGAACAGGCTCATCAGGTGGGGGGGTTCCTGACCCTGGGTCACACGCACCTGGAGGGGGAAATGGACACTTAATGATAACTATGTAGAAGAAAACCCATTCTAAAGTGACAGGTAATTCTGGTGATTTAATAAAAATTTTAGCAAAGATTGCTTTCCTTATTATAATATAATATACTGTCATGATGGAACATTATGTGTCAATATGGTAACCATTAAAATTGTACACACACTGGAAGTAAAACAAAGTGTGACTGCCCTCTGCTGGACAGTATAAAAAACTTTCCACAACTATTCAGTCTATAAAGACAAAATCCACAAGTGGTTCAATAATATGACCTCACTTGTGAGAGACTTAAATGACTGGACACCAATGCAGCAGCTGCCCTTGCCAAAAGATCATACATCACGCCATCGGCTTTATGAAGCACGATAAATGCAACAGCTTTGGCCTATTAACTTATAGTGCTTAGCCCAGTGACCGTACGAATCTAAATTTCACACCGTCGTACCTATTGCTCAGGTGCTTTTGGACTGTGAGTGTTGGGGACATGGGGATGAGATGGAGAGGATAGAGACCCACCTGAACAGGGKTTCCTCCCATAGAGTCATCCAGCTYCACCGTGAGGAAGGCAGAGGCTGCCAGCTCATCCTGGGTGCACTTCAGCCCCTGCCTGACACACACACAGATACAGATGAATAAACACAAACACACACACACACGTCAAGCTCACCTTATTGAGACCTTTCTACAGGTATCGAACATGCACTACTACAAGTACTGAGTCAGTTTTGCCATGATTATTTCAGATACATCCTTCTTTATGAACTAAGACTAGGAGAACACATCTAAGGGTTTCAGAATATTCCAGAACAGGTTGGGGTAAGGTAAAATACCCCGTTGGTGTGATTTGTTATTAATGATGTCACGTACACACACTGGGTTTCGATGTAATTTGCACTGACCAGGTGGCAAATGCACAGTAGATGATATGGTGTGGTAGCCTAGTGGTTAGAGCATTGGGCCAGTAACTGCAAGGTTGCTGGATCGAATCCCCAAGCTGACAAGGTAAAAATCTGCCTTTCTGTCCCTGAGCAAGGCAGTTGTTCCCCGGTTGCCGAMGACAGGGATGTAAATTATGGCAGCCCCCGCACCTCTCTGATTCAGAGGGTTTGAGTTAAATGCAGAATATACATTTCAGTTGTATAACTGACTAGGTATCCCCTTTCCTTGTAGAGGATGTCATTTGAACTGTCTAGATGTAAATAAAGATGTCATGTTTACAGCATAGTTGTGGATGATGTCAGGTGTAAAGTAGATGATGTCATTTTAACTGTTTAGGTGTAAATAAATTCTGTCATGTTTATAGCATATTTGTGGATGACGTCATATGTACTGACCAGGTGTAGATGATGTGCTGCTCCCTGCCTCCCAGCCTGTAGCTGTAGAGGATGAGGTAACAGTCTCCTCCGTAGAACTGGCCGTAAGAGGAGGGATCCACAGCCACCTTATCCACAGCCACCTTATCACCAACCTCAACACGCCAGATCTGAAACCAATAGTATAATTTTCAACGTGTATGTTGCTGCCCTGATCTGTTTGAAAAAGTGCCCAGCACCCTGATTGACCCTTTGCTTCAAAACCTTGTATTTACCAGGGCTAGTTTCCCCAAAAGCATCTTAAAGGCCCAGTGCAGTCAAAAACGTGATTATCCTGTGTTTTATATATATATTTCCACACTATGAAGTTGGAGTAATACTGTGAAATTGTGAGAATTATGATAATAATAATGCCCTTTAAGTGTAAAAGCTGTTTCAAAAGACTGCCTGAAATGTATGCCTGTTTTGGTGGGATGGAGTTTTGGCCTGCCTGGTGACTTATAAGAAAGAGAGTTCCAAACCTCTCTGCCAATAAAAGCTAGTTTTCAGTTTTCCCCTCCCCACTCAGACCATTCCCAGAAGGTCCTAGCTAATTTCTTGCTTGAGGAATTGCTCTTTGCTAAGAATCTATTTTAATTGAAAACAATCACTGTAAGGTACTTCATTGTTACACAAAAAAACGGCTGCATGGGACATTTAAGGCTAAGTTCATTGTTAGAACCTTAGTAGGAGAACTGTTAAATCTCCGAGCTGTTTCCCAAAACCAGCATTATTAACATTGCACTTCAAAACGCTCGTAATCTAACGCCTGCCTCAGACCACTCTTAGAACAGCGAACTGCGTCGTTAGATCATTTTTAGCCCTCCCGCGTCACTTTATACAGACTTAGTTCAGCGGTCTGAAACATACGGGCATCTGGTCCCCTAGCCAATTTAGTGCGGCACGTGGTTGTCTTTGTAAACATAAACAGACAGACTCTGGGCAAAATTACTATGAGAACCCTCACTTAGTTATTTCCATTGTAGTCCAATGTTGTTTGTTTTACCTGGACTTTGCCCTTGCCGTCGTCCACCATGTTGTGCTGGGCGGCCATGTTGTTGTTGGAGTGGAGGGTGGAGGCGTCGAAGGGCACTTGCTCCACCTTGGCGATGCGGCCGATGCTGTAGGCCTTACTGGGGCCCGTGGTCTGGTCCTTGTCCTTCCAGTCACTGAAGAACTGCTTGAACAGAGTGGTCTCGCCTCCTGCTGGTAGTACCTGGATCTACAAGGTCGAAGAAAAAGTAAGAGTCAGTTGTTCACCATGAACCTCGATTTCCTCTCACATGCATTCCAATAGCCAATTGATCATCTAAACTTAGTAGTATGGTTATGTGAGACTAGTTCACTATCAATATTTTTTTTCAATTCATTATTGTTCAACATTTTAAGTGACTCTAAAAAAATAAAATAAAAAGTGGACATAGCTAACAACATTTTGAACATAGCCTAGTAGTGACTGAGCAAGACCTAGCAACGGTCGAAATGTTTTCATCCATGCTTAAAAATGTTACTTCACATTATTCCATCAGCTTACCTGTGTCTTATCGGAGTAGCCCTTCTCTTTGATGAACTGCTGGGCTGCTGACATGGCTGCTTTGCGCTCGGCTGCATTGGCCTTGGGTCCTGTGATGGAGGTAAGATAAAGTTGATTAATCATCAACACATCTCAACAATACTCTAAAAACTCACAGCTGTGCACAGGGATTTAGTGAACATTTACTTGACTTCTCATTCTGTATCATGCACTATCCTACACAGTAGAAGTAGAAAATATTTTTTACGTTTTTCATATATGAATCACTTTGAACTGCATTCTATGTAAGAAATGTGTTGCATAAATAACGTTTGATATCCTGGCAAGTGTTTAAAAACAGTGACGAGGACTAGTCTACCTTTCCATACGAAGACGTTCTTGTCCACTCCGTTGTCCAGGATGTAGCACTCCTCGGCAGTCAGCATGGCCTGTTTGAAGGGGCTGGACGAGGCCACCACTGACGACTTCATAGAGCCAGAGGCATCGGAGATCTACAAAATACACCGAGATGAGATATCAATAAATACATACATTTATACTGTACATATATTCACAGTACTCCCTTGAAAAATCATTTGTTCTTCTCAAATGGATCCTTAAATAATATATAGTAAATGTTATGAACAACTAAACACATAACGTCCTAGATTCACAATGCATGTGAATGAGCTTGAGAGATCAACAACGTGTGAGAACTGACATGGACAACACCATTATCAAGAGAAGAGAACAATGAGATAGGGACAACACCATTATCAAGAGAAGAGAACAATGAGATAGGAACAACACCATTATCAAGAGAGAACAATGAGATAGGAACAACACCATTATCAAGAGAAGAGAACAAGAGATAGGAACAACACCATTATCAAGAGAAGAGAAACAATGAGATAGGAACAACACCATTATCAAGAGAAGAGAACAAGAGATAGGACAACACCATTATCAAGAGAGAGACAATGAGATAGAAACAACACCATTATCAAGAGAAGAAGACATGAGATAGGAACAACACCATTATCAAGAGAAGAGAACAATGAGATAGGAACAACACCATTATCAAGAGAAGAGAACAATGAGATAGGAACAACAATTACAAATCATTATACTGATGTTGAACAACAAAGGTGCAGTAACATCAGTTACCATGTAGAGGGCACCCTTCTTCCTGTTGGAGGTGTCCACCTTCTCATCATCAGGGGTGCCAGGGGGGATACTGGGTTTGGGCCCCAGAGCCTAGGACAGATCCAAAATGGAGGATTAGCTTCATACAGAGACTGAGCAATGCCAGTCTCTCCCTTTTTATTTTTCTCTCTTATCCTCTTTCACTTTCTCTCACTCTCTTTCTTTCTTTCTCTCATTACATTGTTTTTAGAGCCATTGCCACACACTTGTTTGATGGGCCCAGTTGCAAAAGGCTATGGCACAGAGCTGGCACAGAAAGGACACATAGCACAAAGCTTTTGTGCCCATATATATTCCCACGGTGAGGGGTATTTCAATGTCCAGGGAACTCCTCATCAATGTATAGCACCATTTTATGATATGGTAGCACCATTTTATGATATAATATTTGAATGTTATTTGGATACAGTAGGTGTGTAAGTATGAGTGATTTGCTTGTGTGTGTGTGTGTCGCTCTTATATCCAATAGTTCTTCCCGGCTGTATGTAATAAGACTTAAGATTTCCTGGGGTAACACTGTAAGAAATAATACATAAAAAAATMAAATACGGCCTCCCGGGTGGCRCAGTGGTCTAGGGCACTGCATTGCAGCGCTAGCTGCGCCACCAGAGRCTCTGGGTTTGCGCCCAGGCTCTGTCGCAGCCGGCCGCGACCGGGAGGTCCGTGGGGCGACGCACAATTGGCCTAGCGTCGTCCAGGTWAGGGAGGGTTTGGCCGGTAGGGATATCCTTGTCTCATCGCGCACCAGCGACTCCTGTGGCGGGCCGGGCGCAGTGCGCTCTAGCCAAGGTGGCCAGGTRCACGGTKTTTCCTCCGACACATTGGTGCGGGTGGAGGCGCGCTGTGTTAAGAAGCAGTGCGGCTTGGTTGGGTTGTGTTTCGGAGGACGCATGGCTTTTGACCTTCGTCTCTCCTGAGCCCGTACGGGAGTTGTAGCGATGAGACAAGATAGTAATTACTAACAATTGGAGACCACGAAATTGGGGAGAAAAGGGGGTAAAATAAAAAAATATATAAAAAATAATGCATAGTTTCCTAAGGACTTGAAGCGAGGCGACCATCTCTGTCGGCGCCATCTTGTACAAATTTGATTTGGATTTGTGTGTGTGTGTGTGTGTGTGTGTGTGTGTGTGTGTGTGTGTGTGTGTGTGTGTGTGTGTGTGTGTGTGTGTGTGTGCGTGTGTGCGCGTGTGTGTGAGCGTGTTCAACTATGTTTGTATAAACACAAATATACGTATAACTGGGGTCAAATGCTATTTCTAGGGAGTTTAGGGTTAAGGTTAGATTTTGCTTCTCTGTGTGTGTGTGTGTGTGTGTGTGTGTGTGTGTGTGTGTGTGTGTGTGTGTGTGTGTGTGTGTGTGTGTGTGTGTGTGTGTGTGTGTGTGTGCGTTGGTGCAAGCATGTTTGTGTGTATCCCTCACCTCAGTGAGTTCCTGTGGCTCAGCACCATCCTCCACCATGTGGAGCTTGGCCCTGCCGTTCCTCTCATTGTCCCTGATGTCAATGGCCACCTGGGAGGCCTTCAGACGCTCAAAACGGTTACACTCACTGCCACACCACTGGTAGATATCCTGAAGAAGAGGTGGAAAAGAAATACAAGAAATAAAGGGTTTAGGTTTCCAGTGGTACCATGTACGTACAGATATTACTGTCCGTTCGGTGACTACGGGYTCTATGCGTGTATTGATATTCCATTCCAGGTGATTTCTGGTGTAAATMATTTTTACTTTTCATGTTAGTCAAAAGCCCTTCAGGCTTGTAGGGCAAAATCCTAACTTAAGATGCATAGCTTGACATTTTATTCAAATATTCCATTGGCGTCAATACATGACTAAGATGTGAGATAMTGCACCTATAAGTGTTCATGTTACTTAGCTCGTAGCCCTGATTCCAGCTTACAGTTTTCCAATACTGTAGCCTACATATACACAGGCCAGATCTACATTTCACCTGTACTCTAGTGTAGAGTTTTACCTTGCCCAGGTCCACGATGAAGCAGTCTCCCTGGTTGAAGCTGGCCCAGGACAGTACCACCTCTGTGGCCCGGATGGTCCGCCTCCCCTTGATGTGCAAYAGACGCTTCACGCTCATGTCATTGGTCACGACGTGCTGGAAGCCTGAAGCCACGCCCCCTTGCTGTGATAGGAGGGGTCAAATAATGTCAAAGAGTAAAGATGAGCTCAGACGCTTGTTCGGTGGTGCGCAATGTTTGAAACCTTGCAGCTTGAAATGTATTACATAAAACTTGCATTATTCCCTATTCGACAAGACCGAGAATAATTTCTGTTCTACACTACAGATTTCTACCTTAATGTGCTGTCAGCTGAGCCTTCCTGGTAAGACGCCACACAAAAACATGCATATGGATGTTAGAGGAAAATATTGAATCATGATAAAAAAATCAAAAACGGTGATAGTGGCAACATTGCCCGATCTGAATTCGAAACCAGATTTCGGTTTGCAAACCATAGATATCACTGTCCAAACTTCACTTTAACTCAAACAATTTGTCCATTGGTTTGGGGAAAAAACGTTGGCAAATCCTGGTTCTACTTTTCCTCTCAAGGGCATACAAAGTGTGTTCCCATGTTATGTGATTATGAAAATTCCCCAAATGAGAAACAGATCTACTCTGAGGGAGAGAGTTCTCCTGAGAAAGACAGATAACTTTCCATGGCAGAGAAGCAGCTATGTTTATTTTCATGGAAAGAATGTTTTATGTCTACAGGGTAATGAAGGTTTCAGATAATGAGCCCTAGCTTGGTACCCTGTTGCCCTCTTCCTCTTTTCTCACCCCTCCCTCTTTCTCCCTCTTACCCTCTCTCTTACTCTCTCTCTCTTTCTCTCTCCCCTCTCTCTCAATGTCCAGATGCTTTTTTATCAGCGTGTGTGTTTTGAGGTGGGGGTGGGGAGGGGGTAAATGTGGTGTTTTAGTGTAATGATGATATCTCATTAAAGTAAGACAAAAGTCTCTCTCTCATCTTACCCTTTTCCCCTCTTCGTTCTGCTCCCTCATAATCCACATCACTTTCTTTCTCCCTCTCGCTCCCTCCCTCTCTCTATTTTTCTCTCTCAAGGACACTGTGTGTAACTCTAAAATAAAAGGAAGATAGTTTCTACAAACCGAACATTTCAAAATGGTAAACAGAACTGTTTACCATTAATTAGTGCTATCTAAACCAAGGTCTGAGGCTTTTCTGGAAACGTAAAACAGATGGTGAGAGAAACAGCAAAGGGAAAAACTCTCAAACCCCACAGTTGTTGTATTTATAAGGATTTCAAAATGGCTGCCGTTGACATGCTGGTTGCAGTGACTATAGTGCCTGTCRCACCTTTGGATGTAAACATGACAAAGGCTAAGGGGAATGTCCGTTAATGTCTATGAACTTCAGACTCATTCACTTCATTGCAAAGTTTATGGGATGTCGCTAATGATTAAACCAGTGCTTTAAACCAGTGCTTTAATCATTAGTGACATCCCAGTGATGTCCAAACCGTATCCAGTTTTTCTATCCAGTTTTATCCAGTTTTTCAATATTTTCTATATCTTATTTTTGGATCAGTAATAATGACTTAATCCTTCTGACCTTATACTGACAGAGTACGTCAATGGATGTCCAAAGAGTATTCCTTCCTATTGCCTAACGCATTGCCACAAACAGGAACGATTGTAACAGAGATGTTGCAGATCGCTACGACCAACCCCTCTTGCCCTAACTGTTACCTTTCTTGTGCAACACAAACCCTTACATTTMTAATGCACAATAAACCACTTCCTGACCATCAACTAACCCAGGGTTTCCCAAACTCGGTCCTGCCCCTTAGGTGCACGTTTAGATTTTTGCCCTAGCACTACACAGCTGATTGWAATAATCACAGCTTGATGATGAGTTGGTTATTTGAATCAGCTGTGTAGTGCTAGGGTAAAAAAACAAAATGTGCACCCAGAGGGTGCCCCAGGACCGAGTTTGGGAAACCCTGAACTAACCCACTGCTCTTGTTCAAAGTGTCATTAGTGGATGCTTAATTGGAAGAAAAAACAAATCACTTCCCACTCCACATCTTTCAGCTGTTAGCAGAAGAAGCTGACCTTGTACTTGATGCCAGACTTAAAGTAGCCCAAGAAGGTGATGGACTCATTGTTCTGGACCTCTCTGAACTGGACTGGCCCTCCGCCCAGGAAGTCATCCAGCTGGGTGGAAAAGATGGCCGCCGCTCCTCTCTCATCCTGAGAACACTCATCCCCTGGAGGAAAGAGAGCAGAGAAAGTTAGAAATCATCCACAGAGAAATTGCTAAAACTTGTTTTGACCAATAACGGTTAAGTATTGCCTTTCCAAGCCTTTATTCAAACTGTTGAGTATGGTATAGGTGACTGCCTGTTTTGGTTATAGACAATTTTATTTATTTTTTGTAATTGCAGTACACCAAGCTAAGTAGTGAAAGTCTACACACCGCTTGCACAGTCTTCACATTTTCTTGCCTTAAAATTAAATGGGGAAAAAAGGGACTAAATTTGACTTATTTCGTACTTATCTTCACTACCTACTCCACATTTTCAAAGTGAAAGCAAAAAATTAAAAACGAACATGTCTTGATTGCATATATCTTCACACCCCAGAGTAAAAACTTGGCGGAAGCACCTTCGGCAGCCATTACACCTGTGAATCCTTTTGAATCAGATTCAACCAACTTTGCACAACTCTCAGGGTAACATACTGTGCCTTCAGAAAGTATTCACGCCCCTTGATTTTTTCCACATTTTGACGTGTTACAGCCTGAACTTAAAATGTATTAAATGTAGATGTTGTGTCACTGGCCTACACACAATACRGAATCATGTGAAAGTGGAATAAGGTTTTTMGAAATGTTTATAAATTAATTACAAATGAAAAGCTGAAATGTCTTGACTCAATAAGTATTCAACCCCTTTGTTATGGCAAGCCTAAATAAGTTCAGGAGTAGAAATATGCTTAGCAAGTCACATAGGAAGTTGCAGGGACACACTCTGTGTGCATTAATAGTGTTGAACATGATTTTTGAATGACTACCTCATCTATGTACCCCACACATACAATGGTGTGTCAATACACCCAGTCACTACAAAGATAGAGGCATCAGTTGCCGGAGAGGAAGGAAACCGCTCAGGGATTTCACCATGAGGCCAATGGTGACTTTAAAACAGTTACAGAGTTTGATGGCTGTGATAAAAGAAAACAGGATKAATCAACAACCTTGTAGTTAATCAACAATACTAACCTAAATGACAAAGTGAAAAGGAAGCCTGTACAGAATAAAAGTATTCCAAAACATGCATTCTGTTTGCAATAAGGCACTAAAGTAAAACTGCCCTGAAAAAGTCCTGAATACAAAGAGTTATGTTTGGGCCAAATCCAATACATCACTGAGTACCACTGTTCATATTTTCAAGCATGGTGGTGGCTGCATCATGTTATGGGTATGCTTTTCATTGGCAAGAACTATGGAGTTATTTAGGATAAAAATAAACTAATAGAGCTAAGCGCAGGCAAAATTCTAGAGAAAATCCTGGTTCAGTCTGCTATCCAACAGACACTAAGAGACAAATTCTCCTTTCAGCARGACAATAACCTAAAACGCAAGGMCAAATATGTAACCCATTTCAGGAAGCTAGGCGTATGTCGCACGTCACTACACAGGAATCRAATCAAATGTATTTATAAAGTCCTTTTTACATCAGCAGATGTCACAAAGTGCTTATACAGAAACCCAGCCTAAAACCCCAAACAGCAAGCAATGCAGATGTAGAAGCACGCACAGTGGCTAGGAAAAACTCCCTAGAAAGGCAGGATACTAGGAAGAAACCTAAAGAGGAACCAGGCTCTGAGGGGTGGCCTCTTCTGGCTGTGCCGGGTGGAGATTACATGGCCATTTAGGCCAGATCATTCTTCAAGATATTCAAATGTTCACAGATGACCAGCAGKGTCAAATAATAATCACAGTGGTTGTAGAGGGGGCAACAGGTCAGCACCTCAGGAGTAAATGTCAGTTGACTTTTCATAGCCGAGCATTCAGAGGTCAGGAGAGGCATTTGAACGTTTTGTTCATTCTTTTGCGTTTTTTGTAGTTGTTGCAGAAATGCCTTCTTAAACGTGAACATTCAAGTGCCCCAATAACAAACTGCCATCTGTAAATACGAATACAATTGTTAAATTACAAGCCTAGTTGGTTTAGCCACGGAAAAAGACAGGAACCTGTGGTTCTAGTCTGCCGTGAAGCGTTCATCCATGTATTACATGGTTACACTAAAACATTAAGTCAAACAAAAAGTAAAAAGTCTTGAAAGAAACAGGAGGTTGTGCTCTTCCTAAACACTTTCAATAGATTGGCGAGTGTTGTCGGTTCAGTAGTTCAATGTGATGTCAGTTACAGTAAGAGTCTAGCTACATTTTCAGATATTATGCCTATCTAATTTAGTCAGAAAATCGTTTTCATTGCAAGTTAAAGAGTACTGTTAGCTAGCTAGCGAACGTTAGCTTGCTGGCTCGCTAGCTAACGTTACTTGTATGATCTCTGTAGTCTGTGTAATATTATTTGTATCTCAGAAAGCCATTTACCATGCTAATTATAGCCTAATGTTAGTTAGCTAGATAWCATTGAACCTAGTTGGTTAGCTTTAGCTACCTGCAGATTCATATTAATGCATTTCATGCATGGTGGCTAGCTATGACAATCCGTTTGTACTGTATGGGTTGRGATTATGGTTCATATTTTAGCTAGCCAGCTTCATGTCTAAACAWGATACTCCACTTCRCCAGATGATTACATGACCCATCAAGTTAGGCAGGTGTGTCTGTGGGTGATTACGGCCTTCTATTGTATTCATGAACATGTGTACATGTCTAGACAATAGTGATCCATCCACTTAGCTAGATGTGGCTGGGGTGTGGTTATAACATTTCTTTCACATGACCCATCAATTTACACATGTGTGTCTGGGTAAGCATCATCTAATAATTTAAACACTTTCTATTTTTGATATTGCTACTATTCAAGAAACCATTTCACTSTACCGTTTACACCTTTTGTATCCTGTGCATGTGACAAATAAACTTTGCTTTTATTTGATATAGTGTGTGTTTACCAGAGATGGTAATGTGAAGAACAACATGACCTGCACCAAAGTCAGACTAGGATATAGGCCAAGGACTAGACCAAGTGTATTTTTACCTGGAGTTTTTCCCTTATTATAGGTTACTATTTTCCTGACTTTTAGTCTTGAAATCTTTTGTTGTTTACTACACTACCTTACTCACTCTGTTTAGCACATGGTCTCACATGTKAATCCTTAAAGAGATGGGTGTGGCTAAGGCTTAAGAGCATGTGAACGATGCTGAATAGGTATATTCAAGGGACATTCTCAAAAGTGGGGTTACAAGTTTAGAAACTTTCAAAGCAGAATTATTTCCCCATTGTTCCTCAACTGCAGTGTATGATGTTGTAGCTCTGAGTCTCTACTTTTATCCAATGTAAAAAAACACTTTCTAATTTTTCAACATAAGACCAAATCTAGGTGGTCGGTCACATATACAATGAATTTGCTTACCAACGACTTTGAATGTTCCTGAGTGGCCTAGTAATGGCAATACTTGGAAATGGCTGTCTACCAATGATCAACAACAAACTTGAAGAATAAAAAAWWAAAAWAAAGTGCAAATATTGTACAATCCAGTTGTGCAAAGCTCTTAGAGACTTACCCAGAAAGACTCACAGSTGTAATCACTGCCAAAGGTGATTCTAACATGTATTGACTCAGTAGTGTGAATACTTATGTAAATGAGATATTTCTGTATTTCATTTTCAATCAATTTGCTTAAATTTCTAAAAACATATTTTCACTTTTTCATTATGGGCTGTTGTGTGTAGATCGGGGCAAAAACATCAATATAATCTCTTTTGAATTCAGGCTGTAACACAACAAAATGTTGTTGAAATTTCATTAAAATAACGTGATTCAAACAGTCTGTGCCTAGTTGTAACTCCATCCCAGGGTTAGGTTTTCAGAAGACCGAGGCGGGTTTTGCTTTTTACTTGGGCTTTCCTCCATTCATATGTATGTTGATCCTAACAAACTCCCCAGTCCCTGCCAGTGACAAGCATATGTCATGGTTCCTCCGGGCACCAGAGGGCGGTAGACCGCCCTAGAGACTATCTTTGCTACTCAGGTGATGCTTATCATTTCATTATTATTTTCCTTTTAAAATAGGTGTATTTTCTGTCCTTGTTTGCAGAAGCTTGATTTTGGTTGCCCTGTGTGTTTGTTGCCTGAGTAAGAGGTCTAGTGTTTGTTGGTTGTCAGTGTTACTGTTATCCTTCTTTTACCTTAWTTTCAGTCAAGTATTTACGGTTATCCTAAACCATTGATTCCTCGTCTGGTCCAGTCTCTGCACCTGGGTCCAACCCCACCACGTCACAGCAAGCTTCTGCCCCAACATGGACCCAGCAGAGATCAACCAGATGAAAGAGGTCATAACCCACAGAGGAGCACTGTTGGGAAGACAGCAAGAACAACTCTCCCAGATCTCAGAGTCCCTCCGGGCAATCACCAATTCCTTCCGTCCACAGCACACCCTCAACCCAGGAGGAGCCAATGCCCAAGTCTCATCGCCCAGTGCTACAGGCGTTGCCGTAGTTCCTCCAGGAACCCAAGATCCCAGCCCCTGAGCAGTATGACGGCCACCCAGGAGGATATAAGGGTTTTCTCACTCAGTGCTCGAGTTACAGTCCTCCTTGTTTCACACCGATCAGGCCATGATYGCCTACATCATCTCTCTGCTCTCGGGCAGTGCCCTGGTGTGGGCAACGGCCGTATGGGAACAGCAGCCACCATCCTGCAGCTCCATATTAGCCTTCGCTGCCGAGCTGTGTCGAGTCTTTGACCACCCAGTCGGTGGACGGGAAGCAGCAAGCTGACTGTTCAGACTCCGCCAGGGGGCCAGACCAGTGGCTGACTTCACCATTGAGTTCCGTACCCTCGCCACCGAGAGTAGGTGGAATACTAAGGCACTGGTTACCGCTTTCCACCAGGGTCTGTCTAACTCTATCAAGGATGAACTGGCTGCCTGGGAACTGGGAGAGGACCTTGAGTCCCTGATAATGCTGGAAATCAGGCCTTACAACCGCATCCGAGAACGGGTGAGACAGCGTTTTTTTGACACCACCCCAGTATCCCGGCTTTCTGAGCACCCCACCTGAACCCAGCATTGAGGAGCCAATACAGCTTGGACACACGTCTGAGCCCACAGGAGCGTGACAGGCACATGTGTGAAGGCTGCTGCCTCTACTGCGGAGGTTGCGGTCATCACCGTGCTACATGTCCAGAGCTGATGGKAAACACCAGGGCTCGCCAGGACAAGGGGAGACCCTGATGAGCTGTGCAGTTACCTCCTGGCTACCCAGTCACTGTCAGTTACTACCCACAACCCTCCACTGGGAAAACCGTCAAAACCAGATTCAACTCTTCGTGGACTCTGGGGCYGCAGATAACTTCATTGATCCCCTGTSTGAAATGTCCCATCCCTCTGCAGATTCAAGCCCTCGATGGACGCCCCATTGGCTCTGGCCAGGTGGAATATCAGACCAAGCCCATTCTACTGCAGGTTGGGCTGAACCACTCAGACTCTTAGTTTTCTTTTGATCACTGCTCCAGAGAACCCACTGGCTAGTGCTACATAACCCTCGATTCTCCTGGTCCACGGGACACCTACTAGACTGGGGTAAGGACTGCCAGACCAAATGTCTATGACCCCCACCAAGGGCCTAGCCGTGTCCTCCTGCATCCATTGAAGACCAAGACTTCTCCTCTCTCCCTCCCGAATACTTCGACCTCTGGGAGGCCTTCAGTTAGAGGCCACCCTTCTCCCTCATCATCCATACGACTGTGCCATAACTCCTACCTGGCTCCACACCTCCCCGGGGCCATCTGTACTCTCTCTTGACCCTTGAAGCACCAGTCCTGGACAATTACATCCAGGAGTCGCTGGAGGATGGATTCATTCGACCATCTACATCCCCAGCTGATGCAGGCTTCTTCTTTGTGGGTAAGGATGGAGGCCTGCATCCGTGCATCGATTTAGAGGGCTGAACCGGATTATGATCAAGATAGTCCGCTGCCTTAGAGTTGGCCCACTGGGCCAAATTCTTCACCAACGCTTACAATCTGGTGAGAATCAGGGAAGGAGATTTAGTGGAAAACTGCCTTTAACACCCCTAGTGGCCACTATGAGTATTTAGTCATGTCTTTCGACTACACAGACTTCCCCAGGACATTGTCTCATATCGGGGCCCCCAGTTCGTCGCACGCTATTGGAAGACCTTCTGCTCTGTTGKGGGCATCGGTAAGTCTCTACTTGGGGTTCCACCCACAGTTGAATGGGCAAATAGAGCATGCCAACCAGGAGCTAGGGAAGTTACTCTGCTGCTTCGTCTACACTCAGGCCAGAAACTGGAGCAGATACCTCGTCTGGGCGGAATATGCTCAGAACACACTGCCGAACTCATCCACTGGACTGTCACCCCCACCTGCCCGACATCAACATCAGGCAAACCGGCACCAAAGACCTATTTGGCTCCTCCGACCGGGTCAATGGGTGTGGCTGTTCACCCATGATCTTCCCTTAAAGGTGAATTTGTGGGAGCTCGCTCCTCGCTACATAGGACCCTTCAAGATYCTGAGTCGCATCAACCTGGATACCTATCGTCTCCAGCTTCCCAGGTCCATGAAGTTCTGTCTGTCCTTCCATGTCTCTGGTCTCAAGCCAGTCCCTTCTCTCCCCCCCACCTGCTCCTCCGCCCCCTCGACTTGTGGATGGCCAACCTGGCCTACACTGTCTGACGTCTGTTGGAGGCTTGCCGGGTCTGAGGGACCCTGCAGTACCTGGTGGACTGGGAGAGCTACGGACCCGAGGAGGGGGCGTGGGTGCCGGCCCGGTACATCCTGAATCCGGGTCTGGTAAGAGACTTCAACCGATTACGTGGTGGTCGTCAGGGCTCCGCAGCTGGAGCCGCTCCTGGGGGTGTACTGTCATGGTTCCTCCAGGCAGCAGATGCCGTCCTAAAGACTTTCTTTGTTACTCAGGTGTTGCTTATCACTTAATTTATGATTTTTCCTTTAAAAAAATGTTTTCTGTCCTTGTTTGCAGAAGCTTGATTTCGGTTGCCTCTGTTTGTTGCCTGAGTAAGTTTTCTAGTCCTAGTGTTTTTTTCAATATTACTGTGATCCTTATTTTCAGTAAAGTATTTAATTTTATAATAAACCATTGATTCCGCGTCTGGTCCATTCTCTGCACCTGGGTCCAACCCCACACATCGCAGCATACCCATAACATGATGCTGCCACCACAATACTTTGTATTTTCAAGGGTTTCACTCTGTGTTGTATTGGATTTGACCCAAGCCTGTCATTTTTAATTTAGGCCAAAAATATATCTTTGCCGTGTTGTCTTCCAGTATGACTTAACGGCCTTGTTGCAAACAGAATGGATGATTTTGATGGGATTTTTAAACACAGGCTTTCTTTTTCTGTCATTCAGGCCATTAATGTGGAGTGAATACCATGTTATCCTCTACTTTTAAGTATTGCGGTCGCAGCATCCTGTTATGAGTATGCTTGTCACCGGCAGGGACTGGGGAGTTTGTCAGAATAAAAAAACAAAGGAGCCCAGATAAAAAGTTAAAAGAAACCATGCGTCAGTCTTCTGAATATCTAACCCTGGGATAGTTTGCTTTTCAGCGGAACAATTACACACATGTTTATGCCAAAGACAGACTAGAATGGCTTTCCTATAGGTGTTGAGTGTTCCAGAAGGAGCCGGTCTCAGTCCTGACTTAAATCCATTTGAAAACAAGATATAAGGTTTGAATATTGCTGTCCAATAATTCCTTGCCAAATTTACTGAGCCTGAGAAATGTTTACATAWACAATGGATATGTTGTGCAAAGTTGGTAGAATCTTTGATTTATGGCTGTAAAAAAACAAAAGGTACTTTCACCAAGTATTAACTCTGGGGTGTGAAGACTTACAATCAAGAAAGACATGTTTTTGTAAAAAATAATTGAAAAATGTTTCACTTTGAAAATGTTGTAGGTATTGTAAAACGGTAGGAAAAAACAATCCTATTTTATATAAAAAAATGTGACGACTGTTCAAGGAGTGTGTAGACTTTCACTGGGTACTGTATGTACATAAATGCTTATTTTAGAACTGGTTTGATCAGATTCAACAAGAACTCCACCAAGAGCCAGAAAGTTATCTTTACTACAGCTAAATATGGTTTGAGTTTTGCCCAACATGTGGCTGAAAAACTGAAACAATGGGGTGGAGTTGTTTGCAACTGTGCGTGGATCCCTCTCAGATCTCAAACGGGAATGATAGAGAATGTTAGATCAGTAAGGCCGCCACCACAGCAAAGAACTGAAGCCTCGATCAGAGGGAGAGCTAGGCACCACATAAACCCGTCCAGACCCAGGCCTCTCTAATGTGGCTGGGTAATGACTAACAGGCACTGGTATGCTATGTGTGAGAGCCGGCAGCATGCACACTGTGTTCACTCGGGTTTGTCTCAGTGCAAAGTCGAACTGACAAACTAGACAGAGGAGAGTTGGAGGGAAGAGGAGAGAAAGACAGAGAAAGAGAAGAAAGGAAAGAGAGCTAGTGAGGGAGGGAGGGAGGAAAGGAAAAAGAGACAGAGACAGAAAGAAGGAGATGAGGGAGTGTAGTGTAATTACTTGTGGGCTTTCTTTGAAGATGTGCACTTGCATGTACCATGCCCAGAGCTTTTTGCCAATTGAATCAAGCTAATAGACAAGACAGGAAAACAAGAGGGGAAATAGAATTACACAACTTMATTTCACACAAGTTTCAACACTCTTGTTATCTCAACACTTAGATACAGTGTCAGGGTGGAAATGCTTTCTCACATGTGTGTTGAGAAAGAGGAACATTTCCTGCTAAGTAATATTTGTTATATGCAGATTCAGTGTCTACAATACGTGTWTATTTGACCATAGCTATAGGGTATTTATACACATGCGCACTGACAAAAGTAATGTTTTCTATGTGTAGATTAACCACAGCTACCACAGGTATTTCTACATTATTTATACCATGCAAATTCACACGACCTTTCGTGGTAGAAACCGTGTAACAAAATAGCAAGTATTATTTGGTTTGTCCTATTTCACTGTTCCAACCAGCAAAATACATTTCTGAGCCGGATCAAAGCCCCCAAAAAGTACCGGTTTAAATCGTTCCTTTCTGTTCTTTTAAAATCTCTGAAATCGTAATTGTTTTACATTTAGTTCGATGTTAAAAAACTTAACCAATCATGCAGTAGGAATAGAGCATCTTGCTATGGAGCAGGCAAGCTACAGCTCAGTGAGTTGTTTACAGRCGAGATGAAAAGATAAGTGTCAGGCGTGAGATGCAACTGAAATGTTGCGGGTTGGGAGAGAGCGAGAGAKGGTAGAGGACGAGGCTTGACTTGAAACGCTCGGCATCTTGTAATGACATGTAGTATCTGAATTAGGCCTACATTATTATACCTACGGAGGAGCGGTTTCTAGGGAGGAACTTTGAATGTCTTTGAACTTCAGAGTTGGCTTAACGTTGGACCAGAAAAGCTATCTAGCTAACAAGCTTGTGTGTGCAGAGCGGCACCAGAATTAAAAACACATCTTACCTTTCAGTAGTTAATAAATCCAGTGTGAAATGTGATAACTATAGTATCCCTAACTAGCATTGAAAAAGTTTATCCATTGTTCTCTAATTAAAAATCTCTCCCTATCTTCTGAATCACGYTTATAACGTCAGTAGGCTACAGCTAAGCTTCGGAGGGGGCGGCAGGCAGATGTTCAGCTGGCAGGCAGATTCTCAGCCGGCAGGCAGATTCTCAGCTGACAGGCAGAAGCTGGAAGAAGTTTCTGATTGACAGAGGGAGGGCTTTGCATAGGCGCTTTGTTGCCTTGATGTAAAATAACGTTATTAACCGGTTTCCATGCTTTTAAAATAATGGTTCTGTTCTGGAACAGTATAGTCCACTTTAGTTCCTGGTTCTGATTCTTTCCCTTGAAAATGTTTATTATTTTCCGGTTTTCTGTTCTGTTCCCTGAACCKGTTCCRACRCTTTAAAAGTAGCTCTTCYMTCCCTCTCTTTCTCAAAGTAAACATTGATCTAAGATGACTGGACGAAAGCAAGAAATCTACTACATAGATCTCTCAGATCCAGTCCATGTCCAATCAGTGGTTACTTATAGGAGTCTAGTGTAGTCTGTTTGTCTGTAGGGTGGTGTTCTGTGTGTGTGTGTGTGTGTGTGTGTGTGTGTGTTGTGTGTGTGTGTGTGTGTGTGTGTGTGTGTGTGTTGTGTGTGTGTGTGTGTGTGTGTGTGTGTGTGTGTGTGTGTGTGTGTGTGTGTGTGTGTGTGGTGTGTGTGTGGTGTGTGTGTGTTTGTGTATGTACGCAAATCTTACCCATCCACATGTGTATGTAGTAGGAGGGAGCTGCAGTTGTGTAGAGGAGCAGATAGGCATCTCCTGTGTAGAAGTTGCCGTGCAGGGCCTTGGGGACAGGCTTCAGGTCCATGTTCTCAATACGCCACACCTGCAGCCCTTTCTCCTTCCCTGCAGTCACAAACTCCTTGTGTGACACCATGACAGCTCTGAGAGAGAGAGACAGAGAGAGAGAGAGAGAGCTGGAGCTTCAAGAGGCAGACATACCATAAAAGTCATAAACATCTATTATTTTATAACTTCTCTTTTTAATGGTTCAATATGCAGAAATCTCTCCATTTCCTGGTTGCTAAAATTCTAATAGTTCACCTACTTTCAGTTTATGTAACAAAACAAGCAAGTATAGTGTAGCAAATCATTGTACTAACCGCTGTGAAATATATTTTCCATAACCCAAAATATTGTATTTTCAGCTGTTTGAAGCTTGTTTAAAAAAACGAAAGTAAAAGACRCAAAAAACTAMATTTAAGAACGAGAAGCATAGAAATAGTGCACATAGAACAGATCTAACGCTTCTTAGACTTGCTTTCAATGAGAATGACAGATCTATAACCCAMATTTCTAAGTGAATTTGGTCACTCCAAAAAGTGCCATATTGCAGCTTTAAATAAACAAACGCAGAACCAATAGATAGCATTGTCTCATTCCTGTCCACTCTCTTGACTCAGACACTGTGTGCAAGATGATACAATGGAAGCGATGCAGGTACAGAGGACAAAGASCCGGATGCCATGTCAGKACCCGGAGAAGGCGAGTGGGCAAGCTGCYGTTACCGTCAATACTACTCGCCAACGTGCAATCATTGGACAATAAATTAGACGAGGTACGATCACGAATATCCTACCAACGGGACATCAAAAACTGTAATATCCTGGCCTCCCGGGTGGCGCAGTGGTCTAAGGCGCTAGCTGTGCCACCAGAGACTCTTGGTTCAAGCCCAGGCTCTGTCGCAGCCGGCCGCGACCGGGAGGTCTATGGGGCAACGCACAATTGGCCTAGCGTCGTCCGGGTTAGGGAGGGTTTGGCCGGTAGGGATATCCTTGTCTCATCGCGCACTAGTGACTCCTGTGGCGGGCTGGGCACAGTGCACGCTGACCAGGTCGCTAGGTGTAYGGTTTTTCCTGGTGCGGCTGGCTTCCGGGTTGGATGCACGCTGTGTTAAGAAGCAGTGCGGTTGGGTTGTGTTTCGGAGGACGCATGGCTCTCGACCTTCGTCTCTCCCGAGCCCGTACGGGAGTTGTAGCGATGAGACAAGACAGTAACTACTAACAATTGGATACCATGAAATTGGGGAGAAAAAGGGGGGTTTAAAAAAACGATGTTTCACGGAATCATGGCTGAATGACGACATGGATATTCAGCTAGCGGGATATACGCTGCACCGGCAAGATAGAACAGCACACTCCGGGAAGACGAGGGGGGGCGGTCTGTGCATATTTGTAAAGTCTCTAGATTTTGCTCGCCTGAAGTAGAGTATATTGCCGAGAGAGGTTTCAGCTATACTTTTCATGGCTGTTTATTTACCACCACAGACAGATGCTGGCACTAAGACCGCACTCAGTCAGCTGTATAAGGAAATAAGCAAACAGGAAACCACTCACCCAGAGGCGGYGCTCCTAGTGACCGGAGACTTTAATGCAGGKAAACTGAAATCAGTTCTACCAAATTTCTATCAACATGTTAAATGTGCAACCAGAGGGRAAAAAATTCTAGATCACCTGTACTCCACACACAGAGACRCGTACAAAGCTCTACCCCGCCCTCCATTTGGTAAATCCGACCACAACTCCTATCCTCCTCAATAAAAGATAAACAAATTTATGACCAAATATTAAAATACCTTTCTCTCTCACACAGACAAACACACACGCTTGTCTTTTCATTTCCACATGGGGATAATCCAATAATGTACAGTGCATTCGGAAAGTATTCAGACTCCCTTGACTTTTTCCACCTTTTGTTACGTTACAGCCTTGRATTAAATTGTTTTTTCACCCTCTTCAATCTACATACAATACCCCATAATGACAAAGCAAAAACAGGTTTTTAGACATTTTTGCACTGTATAAAAGCTGGATTGTTGATGCTATATGTATTGGCCAATGAGAGATGTTTCAGACACCAGTTGGCCATATTGACACTCCCCAGAAGGAGCATAGGAATTAATGGAATTCTGTATTTAAAGCTGCAAGATGTAACTTTTTGGGCAACCCCAACCAGACTCACATAGAATTGTGTTTTATAGATCTGCCATTCTCATTGAAAGCAAGTCTAAGAAGCAGTAGCTCTGTTCTATTTGTGCTAATTCTATGCTTCCTATTCTTAAATTTCGTTTTTTGCATTTTTTACTTTCAGGTTTTGTACACCAGCTTCAAAACCTGCAAAGACAATATTTTTGGTTATGGAAAATATAATTCACAACGGTTTAGATGGTACAATGATTCTCTACACTACACTTGCTTGTTTTGTCACATAAACTGAAATTAAGCAAACTATTATAATTTTTAGCAACCAGGAAATGTCGGAGGGATTTCTGCATAGTATTTTTTTGTTCTAGTGAAAAAAAATTATACTATAAGGGGGRAAAAAATTATATTTATTTTCATGTTTTATTTTGATGTTTACCTCACATAATATGACTTAAAAGTATGCATTAAGGTGTCTGTAATAAGGTGTCAGTACATTTTTACTCACACGGAGGCTTCAAAACGGTGCCTAATATATATACTATATAACTCATCTAGTGTACTAGTATAGGTCTATAAAATAAATCATTGGCATAATCTGATGCATATAATAATGAATCTGATGCACTTCGAACTCAATGGTGACATTTTTCCATCTTCGCAGGGAACATAACAGAATAGGCTAGCCTGTGCCCCCAAATGGGCTGGCTGTGCTGGGAAATGTTATCAAGCCGAGTAGTATAAATTATCCCATGCACAACTCTCAATATGATAGGCCTATTTACAATTCATTGATAAAGCTGGTAAAATAAAGGCATTTGTTTGGCTATTAGTCAACTGCGTAAAGAGTTGAAGAGATAATGTTTCAGTCGAGCTCTGTTCAAATTTAAAACAGGAATAGACCGAATTTACTGTCGGTCACACACATCTGGATATGAAATCATTTGGAACTTTGCGCAAATTTTGGAATAATTAAATCCAAACTTCAACAGTGTCTACGATTGCGCACGATAATTTAGACAAAGCTCGATAAAAGTTTAGGCGTAATAAAGTTTCCATAGAGACCATTGGAGGTTCAAACAAGTCTCGCAACTTTGTAATAAAATGCATTGCAACAAAGAATCAAAGTGCACCAAATTATAATAAAAAATTAATTAATATCAAAAAGAAACTCACGGTTTGACAGATGTGTAACGGAAAATGAGAGAATGGGTGCTAAGTGAGCAGAAACAGATGTGGACGCGAATACAACTTCTTAAAACGCCTGCTTGTGGAGTGTTCAGCCCTTATGGGGTTGGCATTGAAGCAACGCRTGGATTGGTCGACAATCAAAGCCATGAAAAAAAGAGCTGTATAGAAAAATCGAATGAAAGGTAATTCGTCACATGCTTCGTAAACRACAGGTGTGGACTAACAGTGAAACGCTTAGTTAAGGGCCGTTCCCAACAATGCAGAGAGAAAGAAAATAATAGAAAAGAAAAACATAATAATACAAGTAATAATAGATACACAATGAGTGACCATAACTTGGCTATATACACGCGGTACCAGTACCGATTCGATGTGCAGGAGTACGAGGTAAATGAGGTAGACGTGCATATAAGTAAGAATAAAGGGACAGATACTTCTACACCTGCATTGSTTGCTGTTTGGGGTTTTAGGCTGGGTTTCTGTACAGCACTTTGATATATCAGCTGATGTAAGAAGGGCTATATAAATACATTTGATTTGATTTGAGATAGTAAAGTGTAGTAGCAGCATATTTGATGAGTCAAAAAAGTTGGTGAAAAAAAGGTGTCAATGCAGATACTTAAATAGTTAACCAAATCGCTACCTGAACTAACTATTTAGCGGTCTTATTAAGGCTTGGGGGGGGAGAAGCTGTTCAGGGTTCTGTTGGTTCCAGACTTGGTGCATCGGTACCACTTGCCGTGCGGTAGCAGAGAGAACAGTCTATGATTTGGGTGACTGAAGTCTTTGATMATTTTTAGGGCCTTCCTCTGTCACGTACAGTATAGAGGTTGTGGCTGGCAGGGATTTCGGCCCCAGTGATGTACTGGGCCATTCGCACTACCCTCTGTAGCGCCGTGTGGTCGGATGACAAGCAGTTAGTTGCSATACCAAGCGGTGATGCAGCCAGTCAAGATGCTCTCAATGGTGCAGCCGCATAACTTTTTGAGGATCTGAGAGCCCATGCCAAATTTTTTCAGCCTCCTGACGGGGAAGGGGCGTTGTCGTGTCCTCTTCACGACTGTGCTATGGTGTTTGGACCATGATAGATCCTTAATGATGTGGACACCAAGGAACTTGACGCTCTCGACCCGTTCCACTACAGCCCCGTCCATGTGAATGAGGGCCGTTTCCTGTAGTCCACGACCAGCTCTTTTGTTTTGCTGACGTTGACGGAGAGGTTGTAGAAAACTGTACATCAATGACTATAGACAAATTGGTCTCTTGGGTTCGACCATAATGTAACATAATAAGGCAGTGCATACAGTCGCCTACAGTAGGCTGTGTTCATGTCCTGTAGGATTCATAGTCTACTTACTTTCTTGCACACCCACGCACGCACGCAGGCAGGCACACACGCACACACACACACACACACACACAGAGGCTGCAGCCAATCATTTCCATCAATAAAGGGTCAGGTAAGGTCAGAAATGAATAAGAAATGAATAAGCAAGTCTCTGTAACATTTTGACTTGAGTGACTTGCTGCTCTTTGGTTACGGCCAGCTGAAACATCACTACAAGCTAAACATTCTTATTTTGAGAGAATAGAAGTATTCATGATGTCATGCGCTACCTCCTGCTCCTGGTCAAATATAATACAATTGTATTGGTTGCTTACACATATTTTGCGAATGTTATCGCCGGTGTAGCGTCATTTTTACAAACATTATTGGGCAGAGACAACTGCACAAAGGGCAAGAAGGTAGAGACAACAATACATCACACAAAGCAGCCACAACTGTCAGTAAGAGTGTCCATGATTGAGTTTTTGAATGAAGAGATTGAGATCAAACTGTCTAGTTTGAGTGTTTATTGCAGCTCGTTCCAGTCRCTAGCTGCAGTGAACTGAAAAGAGGAGCGACCCAGGGATGTGTGTGCTTTGTGGACCTTTAACAGAATGTGACTKSCAGAACGGGTGTTGTATGTGGAGGATGARGGMTGCAGTAGATATCTCARATASGGGGGAGTGAGGCCTAAGAGRGTTTTATAAATAAGCAGTGGGTCTTGCGACGGGTATACAGAGAAGACCAGTTTACAGAGGAGTATAGAGTGCAGTGATGTGTCCTATAAGGAGCATTGGTGGTAAATCTGATGGCCGAATGGWAAAAAACATCTAGTCGCTTGAGAGCACCCTTACCTGCTGATCTATAAATTACGTCTCTGTAATCTAGCATGGGTAGGATGGTCATCTGAATCAGGGTTAGTTTGGCACCTGGGGTGAAAGAGGAGTGATTACGATAGAGGAAACCAAGTCTAGATTTAACTTTAGCCTGCAGCTTTGATACGTATGTGCTGTGAGAAGGACAGTGTACCGTCTAGCCATACTCTCCAGTACTTGTATGAGGTGACTACCCCAAGCTCTAAAACCTCAGAGGTAGTAATAACACCTGTGGGAAGAGGGGCATTCTTCTTACCAAACCACATTACCTTTGTTTTGGAGGTGTTCAGAACAAGTTTAAGGGTAGAGAAAGCTTGTTGGACACTAAGAAATCTTTGTTGTATAGCATTTATCACAAAATCCGGGGAAGGGCCAGCTGAGTATAAGACTGTATCATCTGCATATAAATAGATGAGTTTTCTACTGCCTGAGCTATGTTGTTGATGTAAATTAAGAAGAGCGTGGGGCCTAGGATCAAGCCTTGGGGTACTCTCCTGGTGACAGGCAGTRGCTGAGATAGCAGATTTTCTGACTTTATACAGTGTACAGCAGTAGCTACAGTATATACGATGAGCCTGGACTAGAATACAGTATATACATGTTTAGTGGGTAGAACAGTATGTAAATATTAAAGTGACCAGTGTTCAATGACTATGTACATAGGGCAGCAGTTGCTGCAACCTGGTATCAGAGCATTTTGTATTATTCTGTACATAAATCTGAGACACTCAATTTAGTATGATATGTTACATTTCGTATGGTATGTATTCATTTGTGGATGTCCATCCCCCATTTCGTATGATATGTTAGGAATTACAAAACGTACTATATGTTGTGAATTTGCAAAACATATGATGTTACGAATTATAGCTAGGTGGCTAACATTAGCTAGGCTAGGAGTTAGGGGTTAGGGTTAAGTTTACGAGTTAGGTTAAAGGGTTAGGGGAAGGGTTAGATAAAAKGGTTAGGGTTAGCTAACATGCTAAGTACTTGCAAAGTAGCTAAAAAGTATTAAGTAGATGAAAAGTTGCTATTTAGCTAAAATGTTAAAGTTGTCCGTGATGAGATTCAAACTCGCAACCTTTGGGTTGCTAGACGTTCGTGTTTTATGCATACCATCCACCCTACTTTCATTTTTGCCTTAAGTAACAATTTGTCTTATGTAAACATACCAAACGTAATATATCATACTAATTTAAGTGTCCCGGATTTACATTTACTATGTTACGTCTAGTCTATTATACCAGGTTGGTCTCTAAGGTGCAGGRTAGAGTACCAGGTGGTAGCCGGCTAGTAACAGTGACTAAAGTTCAGCATTGTCTCCGTCTTCTAGATGGTAGCGGGGTGAACAGGCCGCGCTCGGGTGGCTGAGGTCCTTGATAATCTTGTTGGTATCTGTAGACGTTTGTGAGGGTCTTAGGGGCCAAGACACATTTCTTCAGCCTCCTGAGGTTAAAGAGATGCTGCTGCGCCTTCTTCACCACACTGTCYGTGTGGATGGACCATTTCAGCTTGTCAGTGATGTGCACGCCAAGGCTTTTCACCCTCTCCACTTTCGGGCCTGTCGATGCACCACTCTGCCATGGCCCTCTCCTCCTCCCTGCAGGCTGTCTTGTCGTTGTTTGTAATTAGGCAGGCCTACCACACTGGTGTAGTGTTTAGGCTGTGTTTGACTGTCTAAAGGCCTGCAGACTAGAAGTAGCCTAACACATTAGCTGGGACATTTGGAAAATTCTCCACACAATAACCAGTTCAGTTCATTAAACAAAACTCAGCAACCATTACTAAAGCCCAAAGGTATGTTATCAGTTCACACCCACTGACACTCCCTCTCTCACAGTAAAGAGATGTTTACACACTCTAAGATTCCATATGTCCACACTAGAAGTGAGTAATGTGGAATATATGTGCCTTGTGCTAGTTAGAACTAMATTGAAGTGTTATATACTTGTGAATGAAGGTATACAACTCACAGGAGAAGCAAACTCATACAAAACCAYGTTAAACTGAAACACATGCTATGGGAAAGCAGTTGGTCAATGCCAGTACGAGTGTTTGGTTTCAGTGCCCTCCCACTGGGCACAGACGTCAGTTCAACGTCTAGTTGGGATTTATTGTACATTTGGTTGAGTTGTCAACTAACGTGAATTCAACATGAAATCAACAAAAAAATGTCACCGTGTCATTGGATTTAGGTTAAAAGATGGGTGGGGGAAAAAATATGAAATTCCCTTACGCTGATGACTTTTTTCAACTAATCAGTTTTCCACAGTTGATTCAACCTCATCACATTTATTTTTTTGATTGAAATGACATGGAAACAATGTTGATTCAAACCATTTTCGCCCCGCGGAGCACAACTTGAAGACTTTCCTCTCAAAAAGGCCTCTGAAGATCCCAACGACACGAGGAGCTGAAGGCCTTACTGTTCAATTTAGATTTTATTTCTGAAAACCAACTGTTCCCTTCTTAAAGATCTGATCTGCAGCAATTTACAGTTAGTCTGATAGAAACCCCCTCTGAAGTAAAACATGGACCAGACGATGTGACTTTAGAAATGCTGCAAAATAGTAATATGTTTTTATGGATGTTTGATAGAATGATAACTGGTAAGTATGCAAATGTGATTGTTTAAATGAAGTAAAACAAAACAGTCCCTTTCCATGACTGAATGACAACATGGTTCAACTACATCATAAAATATGCATCTGCTATACACATAGATATTGATAGCAATCTATTATTACCAACCATGCAAGATGTTGGTATGAAACAAGTGGAATAAGACATGAACAACTAGACAATGAAAGAAGGCACTAAGTGTGTTGTAGTCAACACAAACGACACAAAAGCCGGGAAGACTCCACAGTAGGTCAACATGTGACGACATAACATCTTATAACATGGCCGACCTAGGAGCACACACACACACACACTTCAGTTCGCTCCTCTAGCAGACAGACACCCAATGTATTTGTGACATCTCTACCAAGACCAATAACACACTCTCAGGCATAGCAAACAGGAACCCTTTATGACGTCACAGCATCTGTTGCCACGGTGCCCACAGAGGACCTTTTCCTTACGATGGTCAGTTTGACCAGGAGTGTTGTTTAAAGACCAGAGGGCTGTAGCTAGGAGACTGGTGAACTGGGGGAGAGATAAGGACCTCTACCATCCTACGTTTCCATTGAGTCCCTGTCCCAGACAGTGGGAGAGTTTTGTATGGACGTTGTGGGGACATTGTAAGAGCCTCCATTGTGTGAAGGCTTTGATAACATTTTCAGACAGGCGGGCGCTTGGTCGTACTCTTAGCTGTCAGATATACACTGTGTATATCTCAATTCGTCGGGCATGGGATCTACAAAGTGTCAAAAGCATTCGACAGGGATGCTGGCCCATGTTGACTCCAATTCTTCTCACACTTGTGTCAAGTTGGCTGGATGTCCTTTGGGTGGTGGACCATTCTTGATACACACGGGAAACTGTTGAGCTTGAAAAACTCAGCAGCTTTGCAGTTCTTGACACACTTCAAACCGGTGCGCCTGACACCTACTACCATACCCCGTTCAAAGGCACTTCAATCTTTTGTCTTACCCATTCACCTTCTGAATGGCACACATACACAATCCATGTCTCAATTGTCTCAAGGCTTAAAAAACCTTCTTTAATCTATCTCCTCCCCTTCATCTACACTGATTGAAGTGGATTTAAGTGACATCAATGAGGGATGATAGCTTTCACCTCGATTTACCTGGTTTGTCTAAGTCATAGAAAGAGTTCTCTCTCTCTCTCTCAAATCAAATCAAATCAAATTGTATTTGTCACATACACATGGTTAGCAGATGTTAATGCGAGTGTAGCGAAATGCTTGTGTCCCAACTAATCTCTCTCTCTCTCCTACAAAAAAAAACAAGTTAACCAGAATGTTTCCCTCATAAAATAATATATTTTAAGTCACTGGGTTTAGAGTAGTAAAATAATAGAGTGAAGTATTCTTTTAGGGATACCTCTGAAACCTGTGATTCAAACATAGACCTACAGGCTGCATCTGCACCACATGCCAGTACAACCACATCCTCTTCACTGWTAGCTGCMCACGCACATCCTCAACCTCAGTGATTCACAATGGTGTGTGAGAGAGAGAACCAACAGTACATTGACACATCACTAAACAGCTTAGTTAGGGATAGCGTGAAGAAAAAAACATGCACAAAAAAACCAACACTTTTCTGCACACCATTTTCCGAACTAAGATGCACCAATTTAAATGCTTTTACCCCCCATCATACCTACTATACTACCCCCCATCATACCTTACTATAACTACCCCCCAACATTACCTACTAAAACTACCCCCAACACCACCTACCATACTACCCCAACACACCTACATACTACCCCCACCATACCTTACTGTACTACCCCCCACATACTTTACTATATACTACCCCCCAACATACCTACATACTACCCCCATCATACCTACTCACTTACCCCCAAACATACCTACTATACTACCCCCCATCATACCTACTTTACTACCCACCAACATACCTTACTATACTACCCACCAAACATACCTAACTATACTCCCCCCTACATACTACCCCCAACGAATAACTACTCCATACTACCCCCCAACAATACCTACTATACTACCCACCAAACATAACTACTATACGACCCACCAACATACCTACTATACACCCCATCATACCCTACTATACTACCCCCCAACATATGCTACTATACTACCCCCCCATCTTACCTTACTATACTACCCCTTAACATAACCGTACTCATATACCTACAGTCCCATCAACCTACTGTACTACCCCCAACATACCTACTGTACTACCCCCAACATACTTACTATACACCCACCAACATACTACTATACTACCCCACTATCTACCATCGAACTTTAAACTACCCCATACTATTACTACCCCCATCATACCTACATACTACCCCACATACCTACTATACCCCCAATGACACATACACCCCCAACATACCGTACTTATACTACGCCCAACATACCTACTATACTACCCCCCACATAACCTACTATACTACCCCCCACCATACCTCTAGTACTCCCCCCAACATAACCCTACTATACTACCCCAACAAACCATATACTCTAACATAACATATAACTACCCCCCAAATACCTACTATACTACCCCCACCCAATACTATATACTACCCCCAACATACCTACATACTACCCCCACATCAACCTACTATACTACCCCCCAACATACCTACTAATCTATAACTACGTACTACCCCCACACATACCTACTACTACCCCCCAACATACTCTACTATACTACCCCCAACATACCTACTATAGCTACCCAACATACCTACTATACTACCCCCATCATACCTACTATACTACCCCACCAACATACCTACTATACTTACCCCCATCATACCACTTACTACCCCCCAACATACCTACTATACTACCCTCCCACCATACCTACTATACTACCCCAACATACCTACTATACTACCACCATACCATCTATACTACCCAACATACCTACTATACCACCCCAACATACCTACTATACTACCCCCAACATACCTACTATACTACCCCAACTATACCTACTATACTACCCCCAACATACCTACTATACTACCCCACCATACCTACTATACTACCCCCAACATACCTACTATTACTACCCCCCCAACATACCTACATACTACCGCCCAACATCCCTACTATACTACCCCCACCTAGACCTAACTATACTACCCCAACATACCTACTATACTACCCCCCAACATACCACTATACTACCCCAACATACCTACTATACTACCCCCCATCATACCTACTATACTTACCCCCAACATACTACTATACCACCCCCATCCATACTACAATACTAGGGCCCCAAACATAACCTACTATACCTACCCCCCACCATACCTACTATAACTACCGCCCACCATACCTACTATAACTACCCCTGGGCCATCATACCTGACTATACTACCCCACCATACCTACTACTCCCAACATACACTTTACCCAAAACGCTACTATACTACCCCCCAAACATACCCTACATACGTACCCCCCAACATACCTACTATACTACCCCCCGAACATACCTACTATACTACCCCCCAACATACCTACTATACTACCCCCCAACATACCTACTAACTACCCCCAAACATACCTACTATACTACCCCCAACATACCTACTATATACCCCAACCCACACCGTACTTATACTTACCCCCACCATACTACCCCCAAAACATACCTACTATACACCCCCCAAC
>NC_036859.1:32329820-32334516 GCF_002910315.2 Salvelinus sp. IW2-2015
TAACGTGACTAACATGTTAGTCACTGGAACACATAGTAAAATGGCCAGTTCTACTGCTTTTGGAGAAGAGTCAACTCAGTCACTTCTGACCTTTTGAAGAAAACAAAACCTACAGAGAGTGTTTGGATCGTATGGACAGTCCAGAGCCTAAATGCTCTTTCTATGGCCCCTAAATAGTGCTCATCATAGTTCTTATCACTGAAGGATTCAATACGAGGCTAGTACATTTAGTTTGAAAGGGTATTTTTCTCTTCATGTCACACACATTGTGACATCCATAGTAAGAAGAATACAGATTGTTATATAAACATCTAACTGTGTCAACCAAACTTGAAGAGTCTTCTTGTTTTATAGTTGGTTGAGTTTCAAGGAGTTTTGATTGTTATTTCAGCTAGGTTGTGGCCTCTTTGAGATAAACCAGGTTAGGGAGAGAATGAATAACTGGTGTGCCAGCTTGTCGTGTGAGAGAAGACTGGCGTGTTAGGTCAACTTAGACAAATCCCTCTTACACTACGTCACGAGGCGATACTCTATCTCTCTGCTTTCTACTCTCAGGACTGTCTCCCGTCATGGAAAGTCGGACCTCACTGAGGCCGAATAGTACCCACTTGAGCTATTTACCCTCAGAGGCGCGATCTAGTTTTATCACCATATGTGACATTATAAGTTCATAAAACCTCGTCTTATGAGACGCTCAAATCGGCGAAGTGAGGAGCAACAGATTATTTCTCTCCAAATAGTATATGACCTCACTCATATGGGATGTGCAAAAGGGTGTTCATGTGTAACATGTTTGGGAACCCCTTTTTACACTTATTCCACGAGTAATCATATTGTTTTTACATATACGGATGTAATCAGGTAGAGGAAGGCGCAGGTCACTGAAAAATCATGCGCACAAATGACAAATGATTTGGTTATTAAATATCTTCTATCAATAATATTAAAATAACAAAGTCTCAATCTCATAGAATGGAATATGTCCCTCCTACACAACAGTATACTATTCCTATCTCGATCCAACGGCTTCACCTTCGAGCGAGATTAATGTCATCGCAGATGGGGTGAAGGAGTATTAAGACACTGGTGAAGTATTACGTGTATGTAGGGCTCTACTCTCTGCCAAGAACCCACCTCTAGTGTCTCTCAGACACACCATATAACCTTGCTTTAGGACCAGGGCTTGCATTGGCTTCGACACAGTGCCAAGATCTCGAGGAATTCCACAGATCCTCTTTTCATTCTGAGTAACCTGCAAAGCCGCACATTACATACCTACTATACTACCCCCCAACATACCTACTATACTACCCCCCAACATACCTACTATAGTTAACCAATAAGGCCCGGATGGGGGTATATGGACCGTATACCATGGCTAAGGGCTGTTCTTATGCACGACGCAACATGGATGCCAGTATACAGCTCTTAGTTGTGGTATATTGGCCATATATCACAAACCCCCGAGGTGCCTTATTGCTATTATAAACTATATTTGCCCACTTTATAATTTTCTCTATTTTAGCATATTTTTTTATACTGAATGTTATCAGATCTTCAACCAAAACTTAATATTAGATAAAGGGAACCTGAGTTTACAAATAACACAAAATACTTATTTTATTTACTTAAACAACCAATTCCGGTGTGAAAAAGTAATTACCCCCTTACACTCAATAACTGGTTGTGCTATCTTTAGCTGCAATAGTTGCAACCAAATGCTTCCTGTAGTTGTTGATCAGTCTTTCACATCGCTGTGGAGGAATTTTGGCCCACTCTTGCATGCAGAACTGCTTTAACTCAGCAACATTCCTGGGTTTTCAAGCATGAACTGTTCATTTCAAGTCCTACCACAACATCTCAATTGGGATTAGGTCTGACTAGGCCATTTCAAAACTCATTTTTTTTTGCTTTTTAACCATTTTCATGTAGACATGATTGTGTGTTCTGGATCATTGTCTTGTTGCATGACCCAGCAGCGTTTCAGCTTCAGCTCACAGACGGATGATGGCCTGACATTCTCCTGTAGAATTCTCTGATACAGAGCAGAATTCATGGTTCCTTCTATTAAGGCAAGTTGTCCGTGTCCTGAGGCAGCAAAGCATCCCCAAACTATCACACACTACCACCACCCTGCTGACCGTTGGTATGAGGTTCTTACTGTGGAATACAGTGTTTGGTTTTCACCAGTCATAATGGGACCCATGTCGTCCAAAAAGTAGACTCAAGTTTGCCAAAAAGCACCTGGAAGCAGGTTCTATGGACAGACGATTCAAAAGTATAACTTTTTGGATGTAAATATGTGTAAAAAAATGTATACACTGAACAAAAATATAAACGCAACATGTAACGTGTTGGTCCCTTGTTTCATGAGCTGAAATAAAATATGTACAAAATGCTTAATTCTCTCAAATTTTGTGCACAAATTTGTTTGCATCCCTATTAGTGAGCATTTCTCCTTCGCCAAGATAATCCATCTACCCGACAGGTGTGGTATATCAAGAAGCTGATTAAACCACATGCTCATTACACAGGTGCACCTTGTGTTGGGGACAGTAAAAGGCCACTAAAATGTTCACTTTTGTCACACAACGCCACAGATGTCTCAAGTTGAGGGAGTGTGCAATTGGCACGTTGACTGCAGGAATGTCCACCAGAGCTGTTGCCAGAGAATTGAATGTTCATTCCTCTACCATAAGCTGCCTACAACGTTGTTTTAGAGAATTTGACAGTACATCCAATCGGCCTCAAAACCGCAGATCACGTGAGGGCGAGGGGTTTGCTGATATCAACGTTGTGAACAGAGTGCCCCATGGGGGCGGTGGGGATATGGTATGGGCAGGCATAAGCTACGGACAACGAATACAATTTAATTTTATCGATGGCAATTTTAATGCACAGAGATACAGCCATCAACTCATGTTTCAGTATGATAATGCACAACCCCATGTCACAAGGATCTGTACACAATTCCTGGAAGCTGAAAATGGCCCAGTTCTCCCATGTCCTGCATACTCACCAGATGTGTCACCCATTGACCATGTTTGGGATGCTCTGGATCAATGTGTAGGACAGCGTGTTCCAATTCCCGCCAATATCCAGCAACTTCGCACAGGCATTGAAGAGGAGTGGGACAACATTCCACTGGCCACAATCAACAGCCTGATCAAGTCTATGCAAAGGAGATGTTGGTGGTCACACCAGATACTGACGGGTTTTCTGATTTAAAATATATTTTTTGTTTAAAATATCTTTGACCAACAGATGCATATCTGTATTCCCATTCATGTTAAGTCCATAGATTAGGGCCTAATGAATTCATTTCAATTGACTGATTTCCTTATATGAACTGTAACTCAGAAAAATCTTTGATATTGTTGCATGTTGAGTTTCTATATTTGTTCAATATTAGTACCAGACAAAAGTTTGGACACACCTACTCATTCAAGGGTTATTCTTTATTTTTACTATTTTCTACACTGTAGAATAATAGTGAAGACATCAAAACTATGAAATAACACATATGGAATCATGTAGTAACCAAAAACGTGTTAAACAAATCAAAATATATTTTAGATTTGAGATTCTTCAAAGTAGCCACCCTTTGCCTTGATGACAGCTTTGTACACTCTTGGCATTCTCTTAACCAGCTTCATGAGGTAGTCACTTGGAATGCATTTCAATTAACAGGTGTGACTTGTTCAAAGTTAATTTGTGTAATTTCATTTCTTCTTAATGTGTTTGAGCCAATCAGTTGTGTAGTGACAAGGTAGAGGTGGTATACAGGAGATATAAGAGAAGTGGTGATTACAGAAATAAAGAGAACAGGTGATTAGGGAAAAAAGGAGAAACAAAGTGAAAGAGGAACTGTGGAAGAGATAGATATCTAAGAGCAGAGCAGTAGAGAGAGAGACAGAGGGAACTGAGGAGAAAGACAAAGATAGTGACTGTGTGTGAGAGACTGACTGACTGACAGACAAAGAAAGAAAACAAAAGAGAGCGAGAGAGACAGCAACAGAGAGAGAAAGAGAGACGGATACAGCAACAGAGAGAGAAAGGGAGACGGAGACAGACAGAGAGAGAAAGAGAGACGGAGACAGCACAGAGAGAGAAAGAGAGACGGAGACAGCAACAGAGAGAGAAAGAGAGACGGAGACAGCAACAGAGAGAGAAAGGGAGACGGAGACAGACAGAGAGAGAAGAGAGACGGAGACAGCAACAGAGAGAGAAAGAGAGAGGAGACAGCAACAGAGAGAGAAAGAGAGACGGAGCAGACAGAGAGAGAAGAGAGACGGAGACAGCAGAGAGAAGGACAGCAACAGAGAGAAGAGAGACGGAGACAAAGACAGCAACAGAGAGAGAAAGAGCAAGAGAGGCAGAGACAGCAACAGAGAGAGAAAGAACGAAGAAGACAGACAGAGACAGCAAGAGAAAGAGAGACAGAGACTGACTGAAACAAAGAGAGAGAACGACTGACAGACACTACAAAGACCGTTGTTGGGCCCAGTTGTACCTCCTTGCTGTGCCGTTCTCTCTCCTTCTCCAGCTGCAGAGAGGAGACAGTGGCTTGCAGTCTGGCCTCTGCCTGGACCCCGCACCTGCACCTCCTATAGAAGACAACACACAGGTCATCTTCTAGCCATAGTAAAATTGACAGAAGTACCACACTTTGTTGTTATGGATACAACACAGAAAA
>NC_036859.1:32340289-32363648 GCF_002910315.2 Salvelinus sp. IW2-2015
AGAGACGGAGACAGACAGAGAGAGAAAGGGACAGCAACAGAGAGAAAGAGAGACGGAGACAAAGACAGCAACAGAGAGAGAAAGAGCAAGAGAGGCAGAGACAGCAACAGAGAGAGAAAGACAGAAGAAGACAGACAGAGACAGCAAGAGAAAGAGAGACAGAGACTGACTGAAACAAAGAGAGAGAACGACTGACAGACACTACAAAGACCGTTGTTGGGCCCAGTTGTACCTCCTTGCTGTGCCGTTCTCTCTCCTTCTCCAGCTGCAGAGAGGAGACAGTGGCTTGCAGTCTGGCCTCTGCCTGGACCCCGCACCTGCACCTCCTATAGAAGACAACACACAGGTCATCTTCTAGCCATAGTAAAATTGACAGAAATACCACACTTTGTTGTTATGGATACAACACAGAAAGAATGCATGGTTTCATTTGGGTATGTCCTTTTATAAACAGCAACAAAATGAAGGTTTCGCCTTGCCCCTGGCATGTTGGTTGATGCTTTCCATCGCTCTGCACAGGCTCTCACAGCGAGTGTATCCTGCAGCTCCCCAGTCGTCCTCTGGAGTTCTTGTGTTGTTCTCTCCCGACACACAGGTGCTGGCTCTGCTGCAGAGTCCTGGAGCAATAGGTCAAAGGTCAGTTAGAGGGTGCCTACTCCTAGATGGTCAATCAGATATCTGAAGCTGATCTGGGACCAGTTTATGGTTTCAGATGGTTCTGAAAGGTAACTGAAGACTGAACACCATTAAATGATGTTATGATGTTACTGGTTGTGTTTTGTCAGAACAATACTTCAGGTATGCAACCCACCTTGCAACCATCCATCTCTCTCTCCCTCCATCAGTATAATAATACCAGAACTCATCTCTCCCTGCATCCATCAGTATAATAATACCAGAACTCATCTCTCCCTGCATCCATCAGTCTTAATAATACCAGAAACTCCATCTCCCTGCATCCACAGTATAATAATACCAGAACCTCTCTTCTCCTGCATCCATAGTATAATAATACAGAACTCATCTCTCCCTGCATCCATCAGTATAATAATACCAGAACTCATCTCTCCCTGCATCCATCAGTATAATAATACCAGAACTCATCTCTCCCTGCATCCATCAGTATAATAATACCAGAACTCATCTCTCCCTGCATCCATCAGTATAATAATACCAGAACTCATCTCTCCCTGCACCATCAGTATAATAATACCAGAACTCATCTCTCCTCCAATCCATCATTGTAATAATACCAGAACTCATCTCTCCCTGCCATCCATCAGTTTAATTAATACCAGAACTCATCTCTCCCTCCATCCATCAGTATAATAATACCAGAACTCATCTCTCCCTCTCATACCTTCCTAAGAATCCTCCTTCCCTTGTTGTTGTGCTTTTAGCAGGTCTAACCTGTCACTCAAAAACTCCACCTGTAGAAACAAAACATGAGGTGATAGTCAACATCCCTTCACATTTATCACAATACCAGAATGGAGAGTATGTGAGACAAGAGGATGGTTTCCAGGGCCAACAACAACTCCAAATGAGTGTAATGTGGCCTTCATGATGTCTGTCTCAGTCTTTAACCTCGTTCTCTGGTCCAGTCTGCTGTAGGGACTGACCCTTTTTGTCTATCTCCAGGTTATGGTCTGTGATGACCACGTCCAGCTGGCCCAGCTGAGGAAGAGGAGGGAGACACACAGAGAGGCCTTATTTCTTATTATTCCATCCATTAAGACTTTGGCCATTCAAATTAAATACACTATAACGCACCACGCAATTAATGTTGCCTCAGTTTTGTATTTGTGTGTGTACCAGCTGTCCTCCCTGTTGGAGCTCCCCCTGTCTCTCCTTCAGTGCTGTGTCTATGTCCAACACCTCATGGTTCCTCTCTTCCAACTCCCTCTGGCTGTGTACGCACGCACGCACGCACGCACGCACGCACACACACACACACAGTGGATCTGAAAGCACCGGCACAACTGTGAAATCACACACTCAATTATTCATACATATTTGGGCTGTGAAATCACTGTTCACCAGGGGCATATTCTATTTCAACCAGAAGATCTCATCTGATCACATCTGTGTAAAGGGCATTTTGTTTCACACACACACACACACACACGAGGGAATCAAAGGAAAACTACTTGCGACTGTAATGCAGAGATGTTGTGTGCGTTTGAGATTAACTGCATTGCTGTCTGAATCACTGATCTACAAATCACCTTGCATCCKAAATAACTAGTCAGTGTGTAATCTCAGTTAACCAATAACAAAAAATCTCAYGCAATTTGATCAGATGTTTAGGTAGTTCTGTCCAGGAGAGATGAATCAGTGTGTGACCCAGATAAGTGATTCTGATCCCCTCAGACAGCCTGTGCACAGTCACAGTACGTAGTCTTTTTGATGCCTTTAGTTTAACTTCAATACTACTGCATCCATGCCTGAGGGGAGGTGTTACAGCACTGTAGCTGTTCAATAGGATTTACAGATCATCAGGTGTTACTGTAGTTGTCATTATGTTTGAATGAGAGACCATCCACATGTATACCTGTCAAAGCTTGACAATAATCCCCATGACATACACCCGGTTAGAGCGTGCCCTTTGACAGTTTGTGACACTGTCAACTTGTCAAGTCATGTTGGCTGGGGGACAACTGTGTATTTGACAAAGACGTTTACCAAAGATGAAGTGGCTGGTTGGTATCAAACAGAGGGCATTAACTCCATACCAGACAGACAAGAGTGATATTGTATTTGGAATGGAGAACAGGATGTAAAATGTAATATCCTGTTCTGTGTATCTATGTACACAAAGAGATCATGTGTATCAAATGATTTATGACTCATCACGGGTGTTTGATATCCGTGTGTGTGTGTCCAAAGCAACTGCTCTTTGTTCTCCGCACTGCGACAAAGCCTCAAAAGAATACACAATTTATACATTATAAAAACAATACATTATGAAATATATAAATAATAAAAATAGAATGATCCATATTATGAATGACAGAGACCAACTCAGTCTGCCACTGCATAGTACAGTTAGCCTTCTCATCTTGAAACGGAGGCTTTCCCTTGATGATGATGATGATGATGATGATGATGAGCTCACGTCAGGATTCAGTGCAAAGAGGAGCTACGTTTTCAGCATTGCACCTAATTCTCAACAAATAAGTTATGCACAGTACGTAATATGTACTTTTATAAATAGTATATACATATATTACACATATCATATTTCCTTTTTTATATAGTAAAAAGTCACAGTAAAAGACAAACAAGGTAATCCAAAATCAATGATTATTAAATCTGACCAAAGAATGTTTTCATTGTGTAAAAACCAAATCAAAACGCAGGACTTTGGAATCAGTCTTCCCAAATCCGTCGGTCGACGAAGTCGCAGACACAAATCCACAGCGCTCGGCAGGTCAGCGGTTGCCATGGTTACACTGTCCATAGACAGCACGTACTACTTCCGGTGTGCTGGCAGCGCTTCTTCAATGAAATGTGTAATGAAATAGGTTTTAAAAATGAAATACCTTCACCTTCAAATTGCCATGCAGTCATTTTATTACATTTTCCACTGACCGTACTTGGGGAGGGGGACTTTTGTCTGTTTGGAGATGATTTTGTTTAAGACGCATTTCCTAAAGGTTTGAGGGGAGACCTGTCTTCTTCAATGAAGCAACAAATGGAGACCACCGGTCAAGGGTGTGTGTGTGTGTGTGTGTGTGTGTGTGTGTGTGTGTGTGTGTGTCGGGCGGTTGGCAGAGAGGCTCACCTGAGCTCGGCGGAGAGTTTCTCCAATGAAATGTGTCGTTCATCTGCGCCGAGCTGCATGCGCTGTAACAGGTCTCTCAGTTCCTGTAGTTTCTCTAGGGTGTCATGCATCTCATCTCGCACCTCCTGTAGCTGTCCCTCCAGATCCTTCCCACGCTGCACAGAGTTCCGCCTGTCCTCCTCACAGCATTGGAGCTTCTCCTCCAAGTCCACAACTGCAGGGGGGAGAAGGGGAAGAAAGGGTTTCCACAATGAACGTTCAGTTCAGTTCTAGAATCACAGAAGTCTAAAGGAAATGGGCCCTAATGAATGAAGAAATGAAGAAAAAAGGAAGGAAGGAAGGATCTAAAATAACTCCCCCAGTGTCCTACCAGCGTTGTTCTTCTCCTCCAGTAGGCCCTGGGTCTTCTGCAGGGTCTCCTCCACGTAGCTGAGCTGGGAGGAATTCATCCTGGTGTCTCTCCGCAGCCTCWGCAGCTCCTGCTCCATGGATGACAGCTCCCCACGACACGTATTTATCTCAGACGACAGCAGACTGGAATACACACACGTTAGTAGGCATACAAGTATCCTCACACAGATCAAATCAAATACACTGTCACAGACATGCAGAGATCACACCGGGAACTCACACACATTCTAGACACCCTCCATCTGGCGTCCACCTAACAGTGCACAACCGTGCCCCCATTATGCTACTGCACTACCCACAAAAAAAACTCAGGATCTGTAGGACCTGGGACCAAATTAAAGTACTAACTGAGTAACTTAAAACTAGAATACTAACTGACAAGTGTTAGAAATCTGAGCATCTTCCTTCCCCTGTATAGACTACATAGAAGAAGCAATGTCCTAAAGTGGTCCTCTATTCTCCGCTGTTAAACTCCACCCTGAGCACCGAAAACTCACTCTTCCTAGGAAGGATGCTTCAGAGAACAGAGCACTGTATATATATACCCCATGAGAGTGGGGGGGGGGGGGGCTAGGGGGGGGGAAGGGGGGGTTGGGGGGCAAAAGAAAGGATTGGGACAGGAGATGGGGGGTTAGGGGAGGAGATGGGGCACAATAAGAACACTGGTTGTGGATGCACTAGAGTCATGGGGCTGTCTCATTCTGTCAGCTCCTCAGGGGATAAGAATATCTCTCCCTCTTTCTCTCTTTGTTATTAGGGTAGGAGCTGCTCTGTCTGGACTGAACTCAAACGACTCCCATTATACAACAGTGAACAGTTGGAGTCTACAAAAATAAATTAATTTGTGGTCTTATCTGATGGTTTCTACAACGCCTTCAAAAAGTATTGACACCTCTTGACTTTTTAGACATTTTATTGTATCACATCCTGAATTTAAAATAGATTATTTTGAGAATGTTTTGACACTGGCCTACACACAATACCCCCATAATGTAAAAAAAAAAAAGAAAAGCTGAAAAGCCCAGGGAGGTTTTCCAATGCCTCGCAAAGAAGGGCAGTTATTGGTAGATTAGTAAAAAAAACAACATTGAACATCCCTTTGAGCATGGTGAAGTTATTAATGACACTTTGGATGGTGTATGAATACATCCAGTCACTGCAAATATACAGGCGTCCTTCCCCACTCAGTTGACGGAGAGAAAGGAAATCACACGACTGCCCTCATTTCACCATGAGGCCAGTTGTGACTTTAAAACACTTAGTTTTCTACTATCACAGCCATTAAACTCGAAGAAAACACCAACATTGTAGATACTCCACAATACTAATCTAATTGACAGAGTGAAAAGAAAGAAGCCTGTACATAATAAAAAATATTCTAAAATATTCCTCCTGTNCATAATAAAAAATATTCTAAAATATTCCTCCTGTCTGCAACAAGACACCATAACAAAGGGATTGAATACATATTTACTCAAGACATCTCAGCTTTTCATTTTTTTATTAATTTGTAAAAATTTCTAAAAACATAATTCCACTTTCACATTAAATCAAATCAAATGTTATTTGTCACATGCGCCGAATACAACACTTTACAGTGAAATGCTTACAAGCCCTTAACCAACAATGCAGTTAAGAAAATACCTAAAAGAAAAATAAGAGATAAGAATAACAAACAATTAAAGAGCAGCAGTAAATAACAATAGCGTGGCTATATACAGGGGGTACCGGTACAGAGTCAATGTGCGGGGGCACTGGTGTCGAGGTAATATGTACATGTAAGTAGAGTATCTATGCATAGATAATAACAGAGTAGCAGCAGCGTAGATGCAGATAGTCTGGGTAGCCATTTGACTAGCTGTTCAGGAGTCTTATGGCTTTGGGGTAGAAGCTGTTAAGAAGCCTCTTGGACCTAGACTTGGCGCTCCGGTATCGCTTGCCATGCGGTAGCAGAGAGAACAATCTATGACTAGGGTGGCTGGAGTCCTTGACAATTTTTAGGGCCTTCCCTCTGACACCGCCTGGTATAGARGTCCTGGATAGCAGGAAGCTTGGCCCCAGTGATGTACTGGGCCGTACGCACTACCCTCTGTAGTGCCTTGCGGTTGGAGGCCGAGCAGTTGCCATATCAGGCAGTGATGCAACCCGTCAGAATGCTCTCGATGGTGCAGCTGTAAAACCTTTTGAGGATCTGAGGACCCATGCCAAATCTTTTCAGTCTCCTGAGAGGGTCGACTGTCTTGGTGTGCTTGGACCAATGGGGTATTGTGTGTAGGCCAGTAACAACAAATCTAAAAAAAAATCTATTTTAAATTTAGGCCCGGAACCACCAAAATGTCTAAAAAGTCAAGGGGTGTGAATACTTTCCATATTTTCAAGCATACCGGTGGCTGCATCAGGTTATGGGTATATGGGTAATCGTTAAGGACTGGGGAGTTTTTCAGGATAAAACATTTACAGAATGGAGCTATGCATAGGCAAAATCCTAGAAGAAAACCTTCAGTCTGCTTTCTAACAGACACTGGAAGAAGAATTCACCTTTCAGCAGGACAATAACCTAAAACACAAGAGTTGCTTACCAAGACAGTGAATGTTCCTGAGTGGCCGAGTTACAGTTTTGACTTAAATCTGCTTGAAAATCTATGGCAAGACTTGAAAATGGTTATCTAGCAATGATCAACAACCAATTTGAAAGAGCTTGAAGAATTTWGAAAATAATAAAATGGGCAAATATTGTACAATCCAGGAGCCTGAACCAGAAAAACTCACAGCTGTAATCACTACCGAAGCTGATTCTAACATTGAATCAGGGGTATGAATATTTATTTAAATGAGATATTTCTGTATTTAATTTTCAATAAATCTGCAACAATTTATAACAACATGTTTTCACTTTGTTATTATGGGGTATTGTGTGTGGATGGGTGTGGGGGGGGGGGGTCCATGAATTCAGGCTGTAACAACAAAATGTGGAATAAGTCAAGGGGTGTGAATGCTTTGTGAAGGCTCTGTAAAGGTAGTGCGGTATGTTTCCGTGTGGCACCAACTACAACTATAGAGGGTTATTGTAAATTAAACTTTCATAGATTAGATATCATAATATCTGTTTTGTTTTGTGCATAAACAAAGAAGCACATTTGACTGGCTTGATTAACGAATCAGCCATTAATGCAATGACTTAATTAAATTAAATTGAGTGAATTGTGTGACTAAAGCGTTCTATAGAAAACTACACATGAAACGTGAATGAATAAAAATCTTCCATCTAGTGTTACCTGACAGAGCCAGAACGCTGTGCAGCCGGGGAGCTGTGCAGCCGGGGAGCTGTGCAGCCGGGGAGCTGAGCAGCCGGAGAGCTGTGCAGCCGGAGAGCTGTGCAGCCGGGGAGCTGAGCAGCCGGAGAGCTGTGCAGCCGGAGAGCTGTGCAGCCGGGGAGTATTCAGACACCTTTACTTTTTCCACATTTTGTTACGTTACAGCCTTATTCTAAAATGGATTGAATAAAAAAATGTCCCTCATCAATCTACACACAATACTCCATAATGACAAAGTGAAAACAGGTTTAGACATTTTTGCAAATTTATATATTTTTTTAAATGATAAATGATTTACATAAGTATTCAGACCCTTTGCTATGATGAGACTCGAAATTGAGCTCAGGTGCATCCATTTTCCAATTGATTGGAGTCCACCTGTGGTAAATTCAATTGATTGAACATGATGTGGAAAGGCACACACCTGTCTATATAAATGTCCCACAGTTGACAATGCATGTCAGAGCAAAAACCAAGYCATGAGGTCGAAAGAATTGTSCGTAKAGCTCCGAGACAGGATTGTGTTGAGGCACAGATCTAGRGAAGGGCAACAAAAATGGCTGCGGTACTAAAGGTCTCCAAGAACACATTGGCCTCCATCATTCTTAAATGGAAGAAGCTCTTCCTAGAGCTGGCCGCTCAACCAAACGGAGCAAGCGGGGGAGAAGGGTCTTAGTCAGGGAGGTGACCAAGAACCTGATGGACACTCTGACAGAGCTCCAGAGTTCCTCTGTGGAGTTGGGAGAACCTTCTAGCAGCAGCACTCCACCAATCAGGCCTTGTAGTGGCCAGACGGAAACCACTCCTCAGTAAAAGGCACATGACAGCCCACTTGAAGTTTTCCAAAAGGCCCCTAAAGACTCTCAGATAATGAGAAACAAGAAACACTTTGGCTTGAATAACAAATGTCATGTCTGGAGGAAACCTGACAACCTACCTATGGCAAAACATGGTGGTGGCAGCATCATGCTGTGGGGATGTTTTTCAGCGGCAGGGACTGGGAGACTAGTCAGGATCGAGAGAAAGATGAACGGAGCAAAGTACAGTGAGATCCTTGATGAAAACCTGCTCCAGAGCACTCAGGACCTCCGACTGGGGGGAAGGTTTACCTTCCAACAGGACAACGACCCTAAGCACACAGCCAAGACAACGCAGGAGTGGCTTCGGGACAAGTCTCTGAACGTCCTTGAGTGGCCCAGCCAGAGCATGGACTTGAACCCAATCGAACATCTCTGGAGAGACCTGAAAATAGCTGTGCAGCAACGCTCCCCATCCAACCTGACAGAGCTTGAGACGATCTGCAAAGAATGGGAGAAACACCCCAAATACAGGTGTGCCAAGCTTGTAGCGTCATACCCAAGAAGACTCGAGGCTGTAATCGCTGCCTCGAAAGGTACTTCAATAAAGTACTGAGTAAAGGGTCTGAATACTTACGTAAATGTGATATTTCATTTTCTTTATTTGCAAAAATGTCAAAAAACTATTTTTGCTTTGTTATTATGAGGTAATGTGTGTAGATTGATGAGAAGAAAAAATCTATTTTAGAATAAGCCTTTAACGTAACAAAATGTTGAAAAAGTTTAATTCACATTAAGTTGCTTTCATCCCTGTGTAGTCATGGAAACGAATGTTTTTTGTTATTGTTTTGTTATGTTTTTTTTTACAGTTGTAAATTTTGAACTGAATATCAGATAAGCAAAGTACAGTACACAGATAAATCAACAATAAATATTTATTTCTGTAGGCGATAGTATGTGCGTCAATGGGAGGGATTTCAAGAAGCACAAGACTTGCATTCAAGTAGATCTCTTTTTCTAGTGCTGCTTCCAGTAGGAAAACAGCGTTACTACTGTCTGTAGCCTAGTATTAGACAGACACAAACCAGGCCACATCAGCAAGTTAGATCAGAGTCCCTGTCACCAGAGCTAAATATGATTTTTCACTATGGACCGACCCTGATTTGTGATAATCTGTGGGCGTAACATTAAAGTTGAAACAAATGCAGACCATTATGAATAAGAAATTGCACACGTCTTAAAATGATTTGTCAAGTCAGGAACGGAACTTTGATAATTTCCTGAATTGTGTTGGGATTGACCCACGGCGCTGCATCTCACTATGTCTGAGAGATATGTCCCTTTGGAATTCCCCATGATAGGAAATGTCCACACTGCTTGAAAGACTCCTTTCTACTACCGTAAAATAACCGTCAACATGATTCACCTTAAAACAACGGAAGACTTGGTGATACCCTAAGATTTCAAATTTTACACAGAAAGAGTGTTGCCTTTGGGAAGTTCAGCTCTCATGTCTCCTGTCAAGCTGCGCTTTGTAAACAGAAATGTTATTCCCCGCAACTGTAGATATTTAGATTGGATTTGGTCAATGGAGTCCTTTATACTGTGTTCTTGGTGAAGAACAAGAAAAAAAGAACAGTGACACAAAAAWATGGCAAGAGCATGTGACATGATTAGCTAAGACGATTATAACCACATACAGAACCCTGCTATGTCAAATACTAAAATACATGGAATATTATGCAATAGCTTTTGCTTGACAGATGTGTGTTTTACCTTAGGGAAAACCCTAACATTGCATTGAGACCTGTCTGTAAGACACATTCATACCTGGCGTCTAGGTAGACCATTTGTCTTAGTCTCTCTAGTAGGTTTACCTCCCTATAGCTGGCTCAATGGCCCGTGTTTTTCCAAGTTGGCACTACACCTCGTTATTTGTGACGTCCCTCTATAGGACACATTTACACCCATCTAGGTAGAGTATTTGTCTATTTATCTTGTCTCTCCCATAGGTTTCTCTACATGTCCCTGTAGCTGGCTCTGGCTGTCCTCCAGCTCGGCCAGCGGGTGCTGCTCTCCTGTAACATGTTCTGCTGCAGGGAGTACTGGAGCTGGACACTGAAGTGACTACACACCAGAGTGCTGCTCTCCTGTAACATGTTCTGCTGCAGGGAGTACTGGAGCTGGACACTGAAGTGACTACACACCAGAGTGCAGCTACGCAACTCCTCCTGCAGAGACAACAGCCGGCGACGGAGTAGAGAGGGACAGGTGGTCACACACAAAGGGATACAAACACACATGCACAAACAGTCAAAAGCACACACACACACGAGCATGGTAGTGGAGACTGTCAAACAGTCACAATGCTGTATAAGTAACAGGGAGGTACCTACATGTAGCACCGCAAAACACACACACCTCGTGGCTCTTGATGTCCAGCTGTCTCTGGTACTGATCCTTGGCCTCCATCTCWACAGGACAGCGCTGTCTCCAGCTGCCTCATTTGACACACAGAAACAAAACATGTTCAYGTTATCAGAAATGCTCCTGTTATATGCAATATGTTAAGTATTTATGTCAAACATACATGTTATTGTAATTTCTCCTTTCTATATTGCACATCCTTGTATTGTATGCAATCCTTGCATCAATGACCTATGGTATGATAATGGTAGAACATTTGATGAGGGAGAGAAGGAGAGAAGGGAGATGGAAAGATGGGTGGGGAGAAGGGAGACAGAAAGATGAGGGAGAGAAGAGAGAAGGGAGACGGAAAGCTGAAGGGGAGAAGGAGACGGAAAGCTGAAGGGGAGAAGGGAGACGGAAAGCTGAAGGGGAGAAGGGAGACGGAAAAGCTGAAGGGAGAAGGGAGACGGAAAGCGAAGGGGAGAAAGGAGACGGTAAGCTGAAGGGGAGAAGGGAGACGGAAAGCTGAAGGGGAGAAGGGAGACGGAAAGCTGAAGGGAGAAGGGAGACGGAAAGCTGAAGGGGAAGAGGGACGGAAAGCTGAAGGGGAGAAGGAGACGGAAAGCTGAAGGAGAAGGAGACGGAAAGCTGAAGGGGAGAAGGGAGACGGAAAGCTGAAGGGGAGAAGGGAGACGGAAAGCTGAAGGGAGAAGGAGACGGAAAGCTGAAGGGAGAAGGGAGACGGAAAAGCTGAAGGGAGAAAGGGAGACGGAAAGCTGAAGGGGAAAGGGAGATGGAAAGATTAGCCTAGTGCAGTAAGCCCCAGGGGTAAGCGCAATGCAGTCGGGGGTACGCCAAATAAAATGTAATTTACAAGAATTTTTTTTTTAAATATATATATAGTTTCTTTTATTAATAGTTTTTTCCCCCCCACATTTTTAAACAGTCCATTTAATTTCCTAATGGGCGATACACTTGGGTGAGGTTTTTTTCTTGCTTGTGTAGCCTCGTTTCACTGCCAAAAAATAATATTAAAACATCTAGTGTTCAGTGAAATAACAACACAATGTCAAATACAGGTAGCCTAGTCAAATAATGAACATCTAATACATTAACTGTTAGTCTCTCGCAGAAATTCCACTAACGTTCCGATGTAGCTGCTGCTCATTTTCGTTTGCTCGAAAATGGATAAATGATAAAAAAAGGTACGGCCCGCGTCCATAGAGACACATACCAACTCTACAGTAGTACTGCTCTACTACCAGCAGTACTACACCGTGCACCTGTCGACGACACAAGTTGTTCTGCTTCCACGAAGCACATCCAATGCTAGCATCAGTAATTCTAACATTTGTTAATACCCAGCTATTATGGACACTGCCAGCTGTGAATCTGATGTAGTCAAAGAGAGCTAATGCCCCCTTCCCTGGAAAGCACCGAAAACAGACGAGACTTGACCATCGAAGAGGCGCAAATATGATGAGAACTACATTGATTTGGGGTTCACTTATATTGGGAGTAGTGCCTTTCCTCAGCCACATATGTCCAAAAGTACTATCTCACAACTCGATGAAACCTTCACTCTTGCGCAGACAAGAAAAACAAAACATGCCAATTTGAAAAATAAGCCACGGGAGTTTTTTGAGCGAGAATTAAGACAACTTTCGAGTAGTAAGACATGTATAAAAGCAGGTACCATTAATAAGAAGGGTCTAGAAGCGTCTTATATGGTGAGCTACCGAGTGGCAAGGACAGGCAAGCCCCATACTATTGTATGGGGAACAAATCATTGTTCCCTCTCTGACATGGCAGGAGATGTTTTGAAACAATTACTAATTCGCATACAAGCCAGTGAATTCTATGCGTTCCAGCTGGATGAGTCAACAGAGGTGGCGGGCCTGGCATAGCTCCTGGTATATGACCGTTACGTTTCTGGGGGTCAATTAAGGAAGACATCCTCTTCTGCAAACCACTGGAAACCAGGACAACAGGAGAGGATATCTTTTAAGTACAGGACAGCTTTGTGACATCAAATGGACTTTGGTGGTCAAGATGTGCTGGTATCTGTACTGATGGCATGACAGGGAGACATAGCGGAGTGGTAACGCGCGTGCAAGCAGTTGCTCCCAACGCCACTTGGGTACACTGCAGCATCCACYGAGAGGCTCTTGCTGCCAAAGGAATGCCTGACAGCTTGAAAGACGTTTTGGACCCTACAGTGAAAATGTTTTTTTGTTAAAGCAAGGCCCCTGAACTCTCGTGTATTTTCTGCACTATGCAATGATATGTGCAGCGACCATGTAACATTTTTACAGCATACAAAAGTGCGCTGGTTATCAAGGGGCAAAGTATTGACAAGTTTTTTTAAATTGAGAGACGAGTTTAAAGTTTTCTTTACTGACCATAATTCACTTGTCTGACCGCTTGCATGATGACGAGATTCTCACACGACTGGCCTATTTGGGTGATGCTTTTTCTCGCCTGAATGATCTGAATCTAGGATTACAGGCTCTCCGCAACTATATTCAATGTGCAGGACAAAATTGAGGCTGTGATTAAGAAGTTGGAATTCTTCTCTGTCTGCATTAACAAGGACAAAACACAGGTCTTTCCATCATTGTAAGATTTTTTGTGTGCAAATGAACTCAAGCTTACGGACAATGTCAAATGTGATATAGCGAAGCACCTGAGTGAGTTGGGTGCGCAATTACACAGTTACTTTCCTGAAACTGATGACACAAACAACTGGATTCGTTATCCCTCTCATGCCCTGCCTCCAGTCCACTTAAGAATATCTGAACAAGAGAGCCTCATCGAAATTGCAACAAGCGGTTCTGGRAAAACTGAATTTAATCAGAAGCTGCTGACAGATTTCTGGATTGGGCTGTGCTCAGAGTATCCTGCCTTGGCAAATCACGCTGTTAAGACACTGATGCCCTTTGCAACCACGTGCCTATGTGAGAGTGGATTCTCGGCCCTCACAAGCATGAAAACTAAATACAGGCACAGACTGTGTGTGGAAAATTATTTAAGACAGACTCTCTCCAATACAACCCAATATTGCAGAGTTATGTGCATCCTTTCAAGCACACCCTTCTCATTAACCTGTGGAGTTATTCACAATTTTCGATGAACAAATAAAGTTTTATATGTAAGATGGCTAAATAAAGAGCTAAATTATTGATTATTATATTATTTGTTCCCTGGTCTTATAAGAGCTCTTTGTCACTTCCCACGAGCCAGGTTGTGACAAACTCACACTCATTCTTATGTTTAATAAATGTATTGTATAGTGTGTGTGTGGCAGGCTTACAATGATGTCAAAAAACAACATTTGAGAGTGCGCTGACCCTGGTGCTAGAGGGGGTACGCAGCTGGAGGTTGAACGTTTGAAGGGGTACAGGACTATAAAAAGTTTGGGAACCACTGGCCTGGTGGATAGAGCATTTGGCCAGTAACGAAATGGTTGCTGGTTCAAATACTCGAGCCGACAAGGAACTTAAACCTCATTTGCTCCAGGGGCGTCGTACTACTACCACTCTTCATATTTTCTGCATCATGTTATGRGTATGCTTGTCATCGGCAGGGATTAGGGAGTTGTTTAGGATAAAAAKAAACAGAATAAAGTCAAGCACAGGCAAACTCCTAGAGGAAAACCTGGCTTGAAAATCTATGGCAAAACTTGAAAATGGTTGTCCAGCAACAATCAACAACAAATTTGACAGAGCTTGAAGAATTTTTTTAATAATCAAGTGCAAATATTGTACAATCCAGGTGTGCAAGCTCTTAGAGTCTTACCCAGAAAGACTCACAGCTGTGAGCCCGGCTCCTCAATTTAAAAACTTTAGCCCCCCTCAGTTTTATGATCCATATATAAAATAGCAAAAAGTTCAGTGAGTGACAGGTTGGTGAGAAAAAAAATATATAGCTCCGCTGCGCTGTGTCAGCACAATGGACAGGGCCCACCACAGTGGCTCCCGAGTGGCACAGCGGTCCAAGGCACTGCATCTCAGTGCAAGAGGATACACTACAGTCCCTGGTTTGAATCCAGGCTGAATCACATCCGGCCGTGATTGGGAGTCCCATAGGGCGGTGCACAATTGGCCCAGCGTCGTCCGAGGTGTGGCCAGGGTAGGCCGTCATTGTAAATAAGAATTTGTTCTTAACTGACTTGCCTAGTTAAATAAAGGTTAAATAAATACATCTAAAAAATAAAACAGTGTGTGTAAAGGGGCTATGGAAAGCCACTGGGCGGTTAGGGGGAAAAAAGCGGGGGGAAACACACTCGTTCCTACAACACAGAAGTAAGACTGGAGCCTACAGGGCTGCTGAAGGCATTGATGGACCCTGGCTTTAAGTTTACAGCCACCATGGTGCACAGAATCCTCAGTCTTCTCCAGCCTCCAAACAAATTACTGCAGGCAAAAGCAACAGATCTTTACGCTGGAGTCAAAGTGGTCCGCAATGCTTTGGGAGTGCGTCGAGAAGCTGCAGTGTGACAACGAATTCAAAGTCATCTGGGCACAGTGCCAGTGGCACTGGCTCACCACCACCAGCTCCAAGTAAACAACGATATTATGTAATTACAAATCTCCAGCAATACCTGGTGGCCAGTTCAGTAGGCCAACGGGACAGAGGAGAAGAGAACGCGTAAAAGACTGTTCTTCAGCACATTGGATGTTGTCATTGGTGAAATGTCAGACCGATTCAGCGAACGCAACAGCCAACTGGTGGAGGCCCTGTGTGCCCTTGACTTACTCGATATACAATACTCAAAATGAAATCATAGGGCTCACGAGTGAGATTGTCACTGAGGAAATAGTTAAAGAAATCGGAGAATCTTGGTACACACTGAAGGTAGATGGGAAAAAGAAACCACTGCTGGATCTGAGCAAAACAGATTTGGTGGAAGCTGAGTTTAGTGTCGCTCGGCAGTTGGAGCGATTGATTGCTGTATTCAGGCTGTAACAACAAAATGTGGAATATTTCAAGGGGTATGAATACTTTCTGAAGGCACTGTACCTGGTTTGAGGCTGAGTAGATCTGCAGTTCCTGTATAATCCACTGGGGGCAGCATACAGGGCCTAACACAGAGCTCCTTGTTGCCCTGTAAGAACAACAATGTGTTTAGTATCTCCAAACCTTTTTGAGATGGCTGCCAAGTTGTTTGTCTGTGTTTGTGCATGTCTGAGAGTGAATGTGTGTGTGTGTGTGTGTGTGTCCGTGTGTGCGTGCACATGTGTGAATATGTGTGCGTGCATATTGTGTGCGTGCACGTGTGTGTCAGTGTGTGCATGCACATGTACACTACATGACCAAATGTATGTGGACACCTGCTCAACGGACATCTCATTCCAAAATCAAGGGCATTAATATGGAGTTGGTCTCCCCTTTGCTGCTATAACAGCCTCCAGTCTTCTGGGAAGGCTTTCCACTAGATGTTGAAACATTGCTGCGGGGACTTGCTTCCATTCAGCCACAAGAGCATTAGTGAGGTCGGGCACTGATGTTGGGTGATTAGGCTTGGCTAGCAGTCGCCATTCCAATTCATCCCAAAGGTTGAGGTCAGGGCTCTGTGCAGGCTAGTCAAGTTCTTCCACACCGATCTCGACAAACCATTTCTGTACGGACCTCGCTTTGTGCATGGGGGCATTGTCATGCTGAAACAGGAGTGTCCTCCCCAAACTGTTGCCACAAAGTTGAAAGCACAGAATAGTCTAGAATGTCATTGTATGCTGTAGCATTAAGATGTCCCTTCACTGGAACTAAGGAGCCTAGCCCGAACCAATCAAAAACAGCCCCAAACCACTATTCCTCCTCCACCAAACAGCACTTAGAGTTGACCGAGGCAGCTCTAGCAGGGCAGTGATTTGACGAACTGACTTGTTGGAAAGGTGGCATCCTATGACGGTGCCATGTTTAAAGTCACTGAACTCTTCAATACGGGCCACTCTACTGACAATGTTTGTCTATGGAGATTGCATGGCGGTGTGCTCGATTGTATACACCTGTCAGCAACGGGTGTGGCTGAAATAATTTTAAGGGGTGTTCACATAGTTTTGTATATATAATGTGTGTGAGACTCTTCCATACCTCTCAGACTCAGCAGGGCCAGTATGTTCTCCAGACTAGCTCATTCAGCCTGGCTCTGCTGTTCTCTCTCCGGCACCGGGCCAGCCTGTGTTCCTGGCACTGTGCTCCGTCTCCCTGTGGAGAGGCCAGCTCCCTGGCTGCCAAGGCCCACTCGCCCAGCTCCATCTCCAGCCGCGAGGACTGCTGGGCAGCCTCCTCCAGACGTCCCTGGACCTCAGCGGCTTGTGTTCGTGCCTGGGTGACCTCGTCCTTCAGCTCACTGGAGAAACAGACGGGAAGAGGTTTATAATGACATTTATAATCAAGATATGCGCTCCATATCAATTTACTCAGCTGTCATTAGCTATCCATTTTAGCCCTGGGTCGTGTTCACTAGAAACCGAACGTAAGACAACGGACCAAGACAGTTCCTTGACGACTCATCCTGAATTTAATTCTGCCGTTGTATCGATCTCTCCATACATTCAGTCTGAGTCTGCCATCGTAGAAGTCGAAGTGAGGGCCGTTGTACAAAACCAAGTCATCAGCGATTGGATCGTCTCTAACCAATCAGAGTATCAATGACATAGTTCCGAAACGGTTCTTTACCCACGTGTTCAGGCTCTTGCCTCCGCACCCCCCTTTTACACACCGCTGCTACTCTCTGTAGTTATCATCTATGCAAAGTCACTCTAATAACTCTATGTACATATTACCTCAACTAACCGGTGCCCCCGCACATTGACTCTGTATCGGTACCCCCCTGTATATAGTCTCGCTATTGTTATTTYACTGCTGCTCTTTAATTACTTGTTACTTTTATTTCTTATTCTTATGTGTATTTTTTTKATTTTTAACTGCATTGTTGGTTAGGGGCTCGTAAGTAAGCATTTCACTGTAAGGTCTACACCTGTTGTATTCGTAGCGTTTGACAAATAACATTTGATATTTGGCTGGAACAATGTGGATGGACAAGCTAAACTTGTCCAATGAGAAAATGTTGCAACGGTTTGCTATAGTCTGTGACCCTAGTTTTCCTGGATCTGGGGCAGAGTCCCACAATATGATGATTTGGCTTGCTCTCCAGCGCCTCTCTCTCTCGGTCACTCACTATAAAAAAATCTCCTTCAGTTTGCTCTCAATCACCTAAACATAGAATCAAGATGTTTATCTGTCTCTCTGTGACCACTGATAATTTAACAACGAAGTTAACTACAAATACAAAGTTGTCAATGTATTTGCAGTTGTTACAAACAAGCAAAGGATAAAAAATACGCTTCAAATGAATCTCGAGAAATAAAAATAGGACAAAACACACATCACAACGAGAGACAAAACAACACTACATAAAGAGAGAACTAAGACAACACAACAACACAGCATGGTAGCAACACAACATGACAACAACAAGGTAGCAACACAACATGACAACACAGCATGGTGGCAACACAACATGACAACAACATGGTAGCAACACAACCACACAGCATTGTGGCAACACAACATGACAACAACATGGTAGCAACACAACATGGGAGCAGCACGAAACATGGTACAAACATTAATGGACACAGACAGCACAAGAAGGTAGAAACAACAATACAACTGTCAGTAAGAGTGTCCATGATTGAGTCTTTGAACGAAGAGAAGGAGATAAACTGGACAGTTTGAGTGTTTGTTGCAGCTCGTTCCAGTCGCTAGCTGCAGCAAACTGAAAAGAGGAGCGACCCAGGGATGTGTGTGCTTCAGGAACCTTTAACAGAATGTGACTGGCAAAACAGGTGTTGTATGTGGAGGATGAGGGCTGCAGTAGGTATCTCAGAAAGAGGGGAGTGAGGCCTAAGAGGGTTTTATAAATTGCAGGAAAGATGCATCGTTAAAAACACTCGTAAGCCTAAATTCCATCGCTATCGGGAAACTTGGCCCTGGTCTCAATTATTTTTTGACTCAAAGGCAAACTTCTATACTTGTATTTCTATACTTGCAAACATTTTTCTGTTTTCATTCACTAAGACAGGAGCTTCAAACTTGCCACATATTTTCCTTTCCATTTAAATTCACAATAGTTGTCTAAAATGTTACAGTATTAATTGACAGCTGGAGCCATTCTGCAAATGAGGGTGGCTGCTCCTCTTTCCAATGCCTTAAAATKACCCTTTTAGCAATGGTTATAACAGCTGTCAGTGTATCCCCCCTAGTTTCCTATGCTCACAAGAACTATATTGAAATGTATTACAGGCTGTAAACAATGTTATAAAATGGTATGACATTATAGAACTAGTGTTGCATGGTATACCGTTACCACGGTAATATCACGGTACCAAAACGTCATGATACTAAAATGTTAGAATACAGTTTCATATGATACTACCAACGATCTTAAGAACCAGCTGGCGCGCATTATAAAATGTTTATGGAGTCASTWAAATTTTTTAAGCAACAGCAACTAATCTTGTATGCGCCAGTCCAATAATTTCTACTTCACTTCATGCGCATATCACGTGTGGCAGCTGTGATCAGCTAGCCGTAACCCCTACAAGCGCTCACTCACCTGCTTCTCTCTGCCCACTCTTCCTGCATATCTATTCCTCCATCAGTGTTTTAAATAGAATTTAGCCTTGATGGTGAAAGCGGGGATGCAGATCCTGATGAGTCTTCCGTTGTTGCATTTTCTACATTGGAGCAGCAAGCAGAGTGAGCAAAGTTGATACATTGTATAATTTCATTGCATGGTATAACCAAGAGCACAGGCCAGTCTGAGTAGGCTTTGCAATTACAAGTTCGCGGTCACGCAGCCTCTGTGTGACAGAGGAAAAATGGAGCAGTTTCGTGACAGGCGTACTGACAGGCATACCGACAGCTTTACAGCAAAAAAGTTTGATAAAATATTACCCATATTAGCAGAGCTACATTTTTTTTMTTTCTGCTCGATTTCATGCACATTTTATAACGTCTCATAAAACCATGTCGCGATCCGTTTTAAACTGATCCTGGGTCGGTAGTTATTGGTTGGATAACAAACAACGTTGTTCAGTCATGTTACCTAGTTAGCTAACAATCTGGTAACTTGACAGTAAGTCAAGGCACATCTGATTGGCCCAGGAAAAAAATAAAGGGCTCTGCTAATCATGAGATGTGCTTCAAAAGGTAGGATTCGTGTAGGCCTAATGTAAGCCTAAACTGTATAAAAAGATCTATCTTTCTGGTGCTCCTTAAATTCTGTTTGGTGCCTAATGTTTTTAAAGTTGGGAAATGTTGGTATCGTGACAAAACTAAATAGAACAATACAACATTTTCAGAATTTCAGGACAAAGGTGTGTGTAGAAGTTCAGGGCTTTATGGTTATGTGAGAAGATGCTTAGTTACAAGATGCTTAGTTACCGGAGTTCTTTGGCTTGGGCCTCTACCTCGGCCTCCAAGCCCAGGATCTGTTATCTCGTGACAGTCACACTGGAGGTCTTAGCCCCTACTGTGGAGCCCAGGAGACAGACCTGAGGGAAGGAAGAGCAGAGAAACAGAGACCATTTAGCATCCCCACCTAGTGAACGTCAACGATCTTCACATTCATRGTTGTTCTCACTAAGTACCTTGGTCTTGGAGCTGCCCAGTTCAATCTGGGCCACCTCCAGGTCCCTAAAGAGCTGTCTGTTCTCCAGGGAGTCGTTCTCCTGACGCAGGCAACCCAGCTTCTCCCTGAGGAGAGGGCAACCTCCATCCACACAGCCCTGGATGAGGTAGACTGAGGTGAAAAACTGGCATACATTTAAGAGATGCCATCAGCGACAAAATGGCAATGCATATATAAGACACGTATACAAACACACAGAAGCAATGAACGCCTAAATAAATCACAGACAAACCCAACACACACAAAAATCTAAGAAACACACTCATCTCACACATAATGGCTRGTTATACGATGTACCGGCAGGACAGAACAGCGGCGTCTGGTAAGACAAGAGGCGGCGGTCTATGTATTTTTGTAAACAACAGCTGGGGCTAAATATCTAAGGAAGTCTCGAGCCATTGCTCGCCTGAGGTAGAGTTTCTCATGATAAGCTGCAGACCACATTACCTACTAAGAGAGTTTTAGTCTATATTCTTTGTAGCTGTTTACATACCACCACAGTCAGAGGCTGGCACTAAGATGGCATTGAATGAGCTGTATTCCGCCTTAAAGCAAACAAGAAAACACTCACCCAGAGAGGCGGCGCTCCTAGTAGCTGGGGACTTTAATTCAGGGAAACTTAAATCAGTTTTACCTAATTTCTATCAACATGTTAAATGTGCAACCAGAGGGAAAAGAACTCTGGACCACCTATATCCCACACACAGAGATGCATACAAAGCTCTCCCTCACCCTCCATTTGGCAAATCTGACCATAATTCCATCCTCCTGATTCCTGCTTACAAGCAAAAATTAAAGCAGGAAGCACCAGTGACTCGATAAATAAAAAAGTGATCAGATTAAGCAGATGCTAAAATAGAGGACTGTTTTTCTTGCACAGATTGGAATATGTTCCGGGATTCCTCCAATGGCATTGAGGAGTACACCACATCTGTCATTGGCTTCATCAATAAGTGCATTGGTGACGTCGTCCCCACAGGGATCGTACGTACATACCCCAACCAAAAACCATGGATTACAGGCAGCATCCGCACTGRGCTAAAGGCTAGAGCTGCCGCTTTCAAGGAGCGGGACTCTAACCCAGAAGCTTATAAGAAATCCCGCTATGCCCTCCGATGAACCATCAAACAGGCAAAGCATCAATACAGGACTAAGATCGAGTCGTACTTCACCGGCTCAGATGCTCTTTGGATGTGGCAGAGCCTGCAAACCATTACGTACTACAAAGGGAAGCACAGCCGAGAGCTGCCCAGTGACACAAGCCGACCGAACGAGCTAAACTACTTCTATGCTCGCGTTGAGGCAAATAACACTGAAACATGCATGAGAGCACCAGCTGTACCGGAAGAGTGTGTGATCATGCTCTCCGCAGCCGATGTGAATAAGACCTTTAGACTGGTCAACATTCACAAGACCGCAGGGCCAGACGGATTACCAGAATGTGTACTGCCAGCATGCGCTGACCAACTAGCAAGTGTCTTCACTGACATTTTCAACCTCTCCCTGTCTGAGTCTGTAATGTCAACATGTTTTAAGCAGACCACCTTAGTGCCTGTGCCCAAGAACACTAAGGTAACCTGCCTAAATGACTACCGACCCGTAGCACTYACGTCYGTAGCCATGAAGTGCTTTGAAAGGCTGGTCATGGCTCATATCAACACCATCATCCCAGAAACCCTAGACCCAGTAATTTGCATAATGCCCTAACAGWTTCACAGATGATGCAGTCTCTATTGCACCTATGTGAGAATGCTATTCATTGACTACAGCTCAGCGTTCAACCATAGTGCCCTCAAAGCTCATCAATAAGCTAAGGACCCTGGGACTGAACACCTCCCTCCGCAACTGGATCCTGGACTTCCTGATGGGCCGCCCCCAGGTGGTAACGGGTAGGTAACAACACCTCTGCCACGCTGATCCTCAACACAGGGGCCCCTCGGGGGTGCGTGCTCAGCCCCCTCCCATCATAAAACTCCCTGTTCACTCGTAACTGCACAGCCAGGCACGACTCCAACACCATCATAAAATTTGCAGATGACAACAGTGGTAGGCCTGATCACCGACAWCAACGAGACAGCCTATAGGGAGGTGGTCAGAGACCTGGCCGTGTGGTGCTAGGACAACAACCTCTCCCTCAAAGTGATCAAGACTAAGGAGATGATWGTGGACTAGAGGAAAAAGAGGACCGAGCACGCCCCCATTCTCATCGACCGGGGCTGCAGTGGAGCAGATTGAGAGCTTCAAGTTCCTTGGTGTCCACATCACCAACAAATTAACATGGTCCAAGCACACCATAACAGTCGTGAAGCGGGCACAACAAAACCTATTCCCCCTCAGGAAACTGAAAAGATTTGGCATTGACTAACATTAACATTACACCACTATACCAGGCGGTGTCAGAGGAAGGCCCTGAAAATTGTCAAAGACTCCAGCCACCCTAGTCATAGACTGTTCTCTCTGCTACCACATGGCAAGCGGTACCGGAATGCCAAGTCTAGGTTCAAGAGGCTTCTAAACAGCTTCTACCCCCAAGCCATAAGACTCCTGAACAGCTAGTCAAATGGCTACCCAGACTATTCACATTGCCCTGCCCCCCCCCTAACGTTAGCCTGCTTACATCAATCAACAGGTTGCTAGGGTTTAAGTTGGTTAGCTAACTGAAGCTATAGCAACTGTGATACTCTGGAAAATATGCGGTGCTCTTTTTTACCGCTTGACACTTCCCTGATTCGCTCACTTCCAAATTAAAAACAACACAACTACACGCTCCAACATCAACTCATCCGATTGGACGAGAGGGAACTGTCTAAAAAGTGATTGGTTGTAAAAAGAGGTCGTGAACTGCAAATGCCACGAATGGTGTCACGATTAGACCTCCCAATGGAAAACWTTGCCAGAGATTTCTAATGTATCACTATTTTCATTATGGATTTAAATGAAT
>NC_036859.1:32364042-32412832 GCF_002910315.2 Salvelinus sp. IW2-2015
AACTTATGTTTGCATCTTGGCCTCCTTGATTTTTATTTTTTTGTGTTTGTGTGTTAATTTCTGATATTCCTGGCAAATGTTGTTCTTAAATATGCAGAATGACCAAAAATATAATGCATGGAGATGAAGTCACTGTCATACATTTTGATTAATGTAGTTGAGAACATACCATAATCTCGCTCCTGTTTGTATCACTATTTTCATTATGGATTTAAATGAATAATATGTTTGCATCTTGGCCTCCTTGATTTTTATTTTTTGTGTTTGTGTGTTAATTTCTGATATTCCTGGCAAATTGTTGTTCTTAAATATGCAGAATGACCAAATAATATAATGCATGGAGATGAAGTCACTGGGTCATACATTTTGATTAATGTAGTTGAGAACATACCATGAGTCATATAGCTGAATAAATTCCCTTCAAAATGAGATTGATCTCARACATTTGATGAGAGAACAAACTTCTTACAGCAGCATTTTCACAAAGAAATACAATTACTTTGAAGGTAATTTAAGAGAAGAAATGCCATAAGGGGATAGTATCTACAGGTGAGACATTAAATTGTGTCCCAATATGCCACCATTTGAGTGCCAGATTCGACATACCTATATTTATATCACAASTGGCTTCATCTGTTAGACATTTAATATACAGATTCCTTGGAACCGACTACTTGGACTATTCGATCAACTCTTGAATATGGATCAAGTGCATTAAACATGAGAGATAGGTGTGTTACACTCTGCTAAGAGCTAACACACATCTCCTGATTTACCTTAACACCCATTGAGACTTCGTGCTCCAGCCTCATGACTCCCACTGGACTCTGATCAACAAGGCACATTCTGATGGGAAGCAGGCTTTAGAGTGTTTATATGATAGATGTAGCTACTGTATATTAGCCAATAGGTGGATAGAAGACTGCGCCATCAGTATTAGTGACCTTTGGGCGTCTGTGTAACATTTGAGTAATCAATACTGTTTTATCATCTGTTACAACCAACTTAATGAATGTGTGATTGAAGCCAGGATCACAGTATATAATGGAAAGCCTATTTATTTATGGTCAGATTGCCTCATGGTTTRCAATGGTGTATTACTCATAGCAAATATTCTTGTCAGACCATTCGTGTCACACATGAACCTGACTGCCAGGGACTTCATCAATATTTGAGTCCAAAGGGGAGAATAGATTAGAATAGGATTTACAGGCTTGGCAGCCAGACCTATATAGTCCGTTTTGAACTCTACCACTGGAGTCTCATTAAGACTCATAGAATGTCATGAAGGATTTCTTTGAACTTTGAATGCCCATTAATTTTCTTCTTTGTCGATCTCTCCACTCTACTTTAAAAAAATATAAATTTCACTAAAGGACTCATGAATGCATGAAGTGGCAGTTTATTATTGAAGGAAGTGAAAGTACGCTTCATGGGAATCTCCTTCCTCATTGGCGAGCAGGAGGCAAGTTCCTCCTCTGGTGGTGGTGTAGACACTATGAACAAGAGGATGTGGTGTTTAAAAAACAGATTATAACAAATACTGATCATGCACAACACTACCTGCATGTTTTATGTCTCACTCTGGATGGTCAGAAGGGGAGTGAGATCCACTTACATTTTTGTTGAGATATTTCTTTGGAAGCTTCGTGAATGAGATTAATAGGTGAAAGGAGAGTTTTGAAATGAATTTTGAAAGAGTTGAAAGGACTGGTTGACAAAAGAGTAACAATTCTTGGGCCCCTTCTTCCTTGTTGGGGAGTAGGAGGCAAGATGGTCCTCTGATGTAGTTGCAAAACCCGTGTAGAAGACTGACAACAGTAAATCCCACTGGGYACAGATGTCAGTTCAACATCTAGTTTTGATTTACATTTGGTTGAGTTGTCAACTAACGTCACTTCAACGTTTAAAAAAAATCTCCATGTCATTGGATTTAGATTAAAAGTTGGSTGAAAAAAAGACGAAATGCTCTGACGTTCGTGACTTGTTGTAAATCCTATCAGTTCATCGTGTAGATTTTTGGGGGTGTTGAAATGATGTGGAAGCGATGTTGATTAAACCAGTTTTTGCCCAGTGGGATGTCAGTAGGACTGAGTTGAAATGATTGGTTATGGCAGTGAAAATGAACACTTCTTGAGCCTCTCCTTCCTCGTTGTGGAGTAGGTGGCGAGATGGTTCTCTGGTTGTGTTGCCAAATAACCAAAAGGACATTTCTACTGACGCTAGCTGTTGTCATGCCTAGACTTGGCAGAGTATACCCTGATTAAAAATAATTGGTTCTTTGGCCATTCCTTCCTCTGTGAGGAGCAGGAGGCAAGATTTTCCTCTTGTCGTTGTGCATTCTCTGGTGTTGGAGTAGTGCAGAATACTGTGAACAAAGAATGTGGCGTTAGAAAATGGATAACAGAAAACACTGATCATGCATGCATAGTACTACCTGTATGCTTTTGAAAGCAAAGTTAGTAATCTATTAGCTACATACTACTATAGTCGACATCAGTAGGATCCTTGGTGGTCTCAAGGGGAGCGATATCCCCTTTGTTGACTTTCTTGCTCTGATGGTTTAAACGTGAGGAAAGAAGAATTTCAAACAAGCTTAACATTTATTTTTGATTGCAGTCAAAATACCAATACATTTACTGTCCAAGTTGATCTCAATGCCTTGCCCAAAATAATGAAGACTGGGTTTTACCTTTATGAGACTGATCTTTGGGAGCTTAGGAAATGAGAATGTCAAGCTCTTGACTTTGTTTGTTGGTTTGGTSACCAAAGATCTGTTGCACTCACGGTTGATCGGGTGGACAGATGGGGTTGAATCAGTGGTCAGTGGCGCTATGTTGCTACAAAGCCTTTCATCAATGTTCTCTCCGGGGGGAGACATATCCATTTCACTGGCTGTCTCAACCACCTGTCTTGTGATCGTAAAGACATCTATGATCACACGGCAAATCATTGAAAGAGGGTTGCAGCATCCTGGGCTAACTTCAGAACTCATCACCTGAGAGGGAGTGACTGGTCGGATGTTCTGACATGACCTGGCAACCTCAACCACTGCAGATGGAGGGAGGAGGGCAGTGAGCAGCTGCTCCAAAAGGGTCTTTATCGATCTCTCGGTGATAGTATATGCTATCTCCAGCAAACCCTTCCTTGAGATCTCCCTTTGGAGTTCCCCTGTCATGCTGGACTTCGGCAGAGCAGATTCTGATTTTGACCTGCCAGACACAGATTGTGCTGTAAGTGTGCTGTTCACCATCAAAAGGCTTTGCAGCTGGTCGACTAACTTGTCAGTGTGAGGACGAAGAATGCCAGAGAGGAGGATCTCCAGGCTCTTTGCTGACGCTGCATCCTCACGGCTGAGCACCATCCTCTCCATTAACTCCGACACAGCCTTTTTTGCAGAACTTAATCCCTCTGCATCTGACCAAGTTGCAGGGCTCTTTCTGCCACTTCCAGCCACTCTTCTCTCTGAAGAGACAGGGCTGTCCAGTCCACCTCCCTGGTGGTGCAGACTCTGCTCTGGCATTTCTGGGGTAGTGATAATGCTTCTACCCCTGTCACTTCCAGAAGTGGTCAAAGTAGCAACAGCCTTCTGGACGTCGTCCATGCTGAAAGTGGTGCTGGTTGAAGAAGTTGTCCTGGAACAAGCATTAGACAAGCCTTCATCAACACGTTCTTCCTGCACCATACTTTCTGGTGTCAACTTTGATGGGACACTGCCGTATAGCTCCACTGAATCCTCTGTATGAGGCATGGATCCAACGTGGAAGAGCATTCCCCCAATGGAGGGAAGTAGAGAATCATCAGATTCCGACTGAAGAACTTCACTGACCTCTGTGATCTCCTTCCTAGAGGGTTCAGAAACTGTACTAGATCCAGCTTCCTCTGCTGCCTCTTGCTCTGTACCCTCGTCAGATGATGCTGGCAGTTCAACAACTAGCTTGTGCTCTTGTTGTGCACTCCCGCCTCTCTGTTTGATCCCCTTGGAGATACTCCTCATTTTTGCTGACAAAACACGAACAAAGCTGTTAAAACAATGTTTCAACGGTCTACTTCCTTCCTTGTTGCCATCCCTGTCTCCCTCTGCTGATGAGGTGATCAAAGGAACTCCTTGGCCCTCAACCGCTGSCAACTCATCTTTGCTATAGAGCTTGGCAGATCCCACTATACTAAGTAATTGTGATCCCGAGCAGGTTTGTTGTATAGCCCTGGACAGGGCGGCATTGATCTCCTGCACTACCGCCTTTACAATGGCTCTGGCTTGCCTGTCAAAGACACTCTGGAATAGCTGTTGCTCTAGCTGGTTAGCYGCCRAGTAGATGTCCTGCAGCACTTCAATCACTCTATCCTGGACGTCTGTGTATATCATATCCTGAGTGATACCAAAAAGCTCCACCAGAGGGTCCATCAGGATTTGGAGGCTCACTTGTGTGCCTGAGCTGTGTGCAACCTGATCATGTGCCTCAGTGGAGGTAAGGGATCTGTAATAGACAATGAAGGACACCGTTGGGAACATACAAAGAGTTTCATTCCAAATGTTTGTTGCATTGTGAAGAAAATGTCCTGAATGCACTCATGACTCCATTCTATGCACAAAAAAATTACAATCTGGTTCTCTGAATTACCTTGTGAAAGCCTAAGACTGTAAGATTGTATTTTATAATTTGTTGGCAATAGAAAAAGCTTTGAAATAATGCCCACCTGACCCAGATTGTGATTTATAATGAACCGTTCTTAGGATTGCGTAAACAACAACAGTAATTGGGTTCTAAACAAAACAACTACAAGTGTGCTTGGTCTAATTCTTCAACGGCACAGCTAGATAAAAATAAAAAAGCACCTTATAGTTGAAGACTCTTGAGTCATAAAAGKGCAYGGAAATTACTTAGGAAGTGTGCACACTTTGGAGAGGTATGTGGCCACTTGGAAACCCCAGTTAGACCTCTCACTCGAACCCGTGTAGTTTTTTTTGTCTTATGTTGCACCAAGCACAAATTTTTCAAGAATATTCGTATTATGTTACTGAATGTATCCAGAGTGTTTTCAGATTTCTTTATCAACAAATGCAGCAAAAAGTTGCCGACAGTAAATTTCAAATGTGCATAATATCAACAGTGTAATGTTTGGATTCAGTCTTGTCAGGTGAACTGTTGTGTCCTCACCTTTAGTCTAATAATTTCCCCATAATCTCCAAATTGCTACCATGGTTATGTATATACTTTCCATGTTTCTTCTGTTTGAAACATTTTAATTTAGCCCTATCCATATAGGCCAATTCCCACGAGTGTAAGGGGTTAAACAATGGATATATAGCGTTTAGCAACTAAACACATTTTAAAGCTAAAATCTATTAATTCAAATTCTGAGAACAGTACTATTAATATTAAAATAGTAATCATTTACACACAAATGTGAAAAATGTGTGAATATTGCATTTTGCAACAAAACTCTTACTATCAGATAAGTGATGTCATAGACCACCTGTTTAGGACCTTTTTTCAACTCTTACAAGAATGAGAATGGAATGAATAACGTAGTCAAACGAAATGAACATACAATCTTGACTGGTAGGGGGTGGGCGACCGTACACTACTGCAATACGTCTTCAAGCTTCCACTCCTCTCCGGAATTGGGCAGCTTTCAAAGCGAACTGTTCTCGACAGAGAGCGACAATCCATAGTGTCCATGTCCAGCACTCTGTCGTTCTCCTCCTGAAGAATACTGGAGAAGGAAATCCGGTCCAGGGTGAATGAAGATAAGTCGATATTGAGCACCTTGGCCTCCACCTCATTTTCAGCCCCATGTGTGTCAATAGATGTAAGGGATCTACAATAGACAATGAACAACAACATTGGGTTTATTCAGATAACTTTCATAGATCTAGGACTTGTTTTCAACTTTCACATTTAAAATTAAAGTAAGAATAAGAAAAGCATAGGCTGTCACAGGATTGGTAAAAAAAATACTTACGGTTTTGAAGCGTAGGGGGTTGCCGAGCGTACACCACTGCAATATGTCTTTGTGCTTCCACTCTTCTCCGGAATGGGGCTGCTTTCAAAGCTAACTGTTCTCGAGAGACAATCCACAGTGTCCATGTCCAGCACTCTGTCCATCTCCTCCTGAAGAGTCCTCAAGGAGGCTATCTGGTCCAGGGTTGTCAAGGAGTCACAGTCAATGACTGTGGGCATCAGGGTGTCATTATCTACAGGCACCTTGACCTCCACCTCATCACATGTATCCACACTCAGGACCCCTTGGTACTGCAGCTGCTCTAGACTCTCCCCTGAGTTGTTATCCGTGTTGACCGTAGATGTAAGGGACACTAGAGGAAAGGAGATCAAATGTCTGACACTTATCTCACACATTGGACATATTGCTGGTGTTATCATAGTGATACAATAAAGTAATCAAGTAAAGATTAAACACTGACCTGAGTCAAAGCTTGGAATACATCCAAGTGAACACCCAGCAGAGGACAAACCTAGGTTTCCCTGTTTCGAGACAATTGTAAACCATGTCAAATATAGTAATATAGGCAATGCAGCAATCATAACATTTGACAGCACATTGAGTTCATGAAGATGATGAAATGCAGCCGTTACACTGGGTAAAAGAGCAAGAGCTAATAGCGTTTGACGAGAGTCCCCTTGGCTTTTGAAGGCAGGTTGGCAGGTTGTGAGAAATGTACAGACAGTAACAATAGATGATTGCTACCTTTAGTCTCTTCCTCTGACTTTCAGTTGCTTCCACTTGTTCACCATTTTCTTGTGTTTGACTGTCCATCACTTGATCCAGGGAGCTAAGCATCTCATTCTGTGAGCGTAAAAATCTGATTAATAGCTTGCTAGGCTAAAGGTACAAGATAACCTATTGTAGATTATAGATTGCTATCATGTTTTTAACTAGACCCAGCAGATTAGAAAAATACATTTATGCTCAAGATTTCTTCAACAATTTCAATATTCATTTTTCACCGTGTATTCCATTGCTCCAAGGAAGGACACATCTGTCACGGGCAGGACAGCAGGCTCAGGAGACGGGTCCCTGTAGGCCACAGCACGTCTGAGTTAACCATTGAGATTTGGTTGTTGAGTCTATTTAGTGGTCGTAAGTAGTTGTTGAGCATCTATCTAGATCCATTTTAGATCTGTCAGTCTGTCGTCTCTGTTTGCTTTAAAAATAGCTACCTGGACTTCTCAGGGGACGCCTCGGACTCCTCGGGACCAGTTCCCTCGATCTTCACAGTGTAGTCAGACATTTTTAGGATGAAGTTGTCTGAAGATAAACATATGTCTTATTCCCACAACTCAATTAAATGCACGTGTTTTCAGGTTTTAAAGGGGCAATCAGCAGTTGTTTCGCAAAAAAAGCTGAGGGATGGGGCTGGAGACATGTAACCGCTCTCAAGTTCATAGACAGAGCTATGGATGCAAGGACTTACCGTCCATTATATCAAAATTATAGTTGGAACCATGTTTTGAGGGTATATAGTGTTTGTTTACATTTACTTTGTTTACACACATTGGAGTTAAACAAGMTTATATTTGGGGTCTGATGGGATATGACAATTGAACTAAGCTCATGCGGCATTTAAACGTTTTTTCAAGAATCAAATGGGTACATATCATTAATAAGTCCGGAAATGGATGTAGGGCCTAGCAACTGCTCTAACTTTGTTAAATTATTTAGCTATATAACTTTTTGTAAATAACAAAATAAAAGATCAATGTACCTCAAAACCGTTTTGTCGGTGCGATTTACAAAGTTGAGATAAGACAGATGACAATTTTAGTTGAGCAAGACTAGTGGCATCCAGTGAAAGTGATGAAATACATGTTGGTGACATATAGTGGTTTATGCGAGAATTACAGGAGGATGCGTTTAACCCCAAACCACCCTATAGCCTAGTCCCACCACCACGTAGCTAATAATCATTATTTTTCTTTGACACCCTTATGGGTGTTAATCGTCAGTACCCTGTTAGCAACACGTTAACCACGTTTATCAAACATCTAGAAAACTCATGCGGCAACAAGGTTAAAATTCCTTACAGAAGGGGCAGAGAAACATTTCTCTGCGTGTGCCTCGTGTCCGTTTAACATTACATAGAAACCTACGGCAGCATTTCCTTTTCCTAGCCTCAGCYACAGGCTTTCGTCTCCTGAGTGAAGCCTGGAGCCGAGGCAAGCAACGCATTGACGKGTCATCTGCTAGACAGGTCGCAGTGGTCTACAATCAACATACATGTACCTCGTGGATTAGCCTCTGTGACAGACTTGACCTCACGAAGTCTGAGCGGGTGTCCTTTCCTAACTGATGGTAGTTAGGCCTGAAAACGGACTGACTCCTTGATGAAGAACTGACCCAAGAAGTCCTGTCACGCTCATGTTCAAGTGACGTATTTCTGGACGAGATTACGTCATAGGCGAAAGATTAAAACAAATTACYCCACGACAACAATAGGCTACACTTATTATATAGTATACCATCTTGCCTTGTATCTTGGGACATATGCCGCGTTCAAAACTGGGAACTCGAAAATCTCCGACTTCAGCGCGTTCAAGACCAATGGGAACTCGAACATAACGAGCTCCACACTGGGAACAATCRGAATTCCAAGTCGGAAACTCTGGCATCTTTCTAGATCTCCAACCTGAAGATCACCGTCGTCATGATTTGACCTCATTTTCCCYCCGARTTTCCAGTTGTCTCGAAACTGCCACTTCAGGGTGGACACATTCATCTTTGGAATAAAACTTATACGAATAAATATAAACTACCCTTGTATCATGTCAATGATGATCGCCAGAGATGACCATAATGACACAGCTGAGATGTAAGCCYACTACTGGAGTGAAATCAGAAACACTAAGAATTATTATTTCTGGGTTAATGTTAACTAGCTGGTGACAATGTGTGACCTGAATTAATTCTCTACACTGTCTTACTTCATGGAACTGTAACATGCCATACATAAAAATAAAAAAATTAAACAGCAAGATGACATACTGGAATCAAAASAAAAGTGCCAATGTGAAGAAAATAAATAAATGATATCAGTAGGCTTTTAGATATTTATTATTCGGCTGAAGAAGCCTGCCCAAAGCCAGTAGAAAACAGAAAGATCCAGGGGTCTAACACTGGAACAACATACACACACAAGCATTTCACTACACCCGCAACAACATCTGCTAAATGTGTATGTGACCAATAAAGTTTGATACAGAAGAAAAGCTTAAAATCACTTTAAAAAATAAAAAAAATGAATAAAGAGGTATCAACGACTTGACCCAACTCCACTGCCTCAAGGGGAAAATGGCATTTTCTGAGAATAACAAAACATAATCCAACAGCAAGAGGCATTAACTGCTTGACCTCTTACAATGAAACAGGGGGGGGGGGGGGGGATACCTAGTCAGTTATACAACGCATTCAACTGAAATGTTCTTCTATATTGAACCTAACCCCTCAGAGGTGAAGGGAAATAAAAAGTAAACACTTCATGTGATAAGTGGAAGATAATGTTTTCAGATGAACTAAGAGACACTTGTGACCCTGAAGCATAATGGACTGAACTGCAGCTTTTTGAAAACAACCAGTCACAGAGGAATGACTAAATGAATGATACATTTTCTTTAAAATTAACTTCAATGAAATACTGACACCACAGAAAATGTTCCATCAATAACATGTTATATTCCAAATCTTTGAGTACGTCATACATACAATAAAGTTGCTGAGCATATCCTGAGTGGGTTCTAGGTGAGCTTGGTTGTACCAGCAGACATCTGACTAAGTGCACAGTTCTGAGGAGTAAAAGGTGAAATAAATAGCACCTGAAAAAAAAAAAAAAAGTCCAGAGTCAGATGTAACCAAAATATTTTTGCGGTTTGTTGCTGATGCCAATCTTGCGGTCAAGTGATTGAAATACAAAAACAATTGTCTTTCGAGACTTAAGTTGCATAGGCGGCTTTAAGAACTGAAATCAGTTTTATATAAGTAAAAAGGTCCATGAGATTTTTGCATTCAATGTTCGCACTGATCAGTCATAAAATATAACCACACAGAGGGAAGAAAATTAAGGAACAAAGTTCTTTAAGAGGTTCATAAATGTAACTGTAGATATCTAAAAGTACAATGATTGCATATTAAAAAAATGCAGCAAAAATGTATATCTTCAGAACATATATTGTAGAACACAAGTAAAAACGTGGGTACATTACTCAACCTTTCAAATGTAACACAAGGCCTAACGGTACCAGTTACCGCATGACACATGAATTCAGTCACTAACGTTCTTTCGCACAAGCTCAGCCCTCAAAGCAAATTCTACCAGTAATTAATAATGCKTTAGAAAAAGTCTGAGTAAAATCTTGACAGTGTAGATTTGGACTAGAACACAGTGAAATTAATACTATTCATAGTGAGATGATTTGCAGAACATTAAGCAGAGATTAGAGCTAGAGGTTACACGCTTTCAGCTGCCAAAGACTGAAAAGAGAAACTTCATATCTCTAAGTGATTTTATGAGCCTGGGTACAACGGGTTCAGGAGAATTGCTGTATGACAGGCTGAACTTGATACAGTATGTGCAATCAAATCCAAATCGTWAAAAAATGAACTGTGTCTCACTAGACACTCGAGGCATATCAATAAAAACGTAGAAAAGTAAAGATATATATATAATAATTCATAATAAACAATAATAATAAAACGGGTTTGCAGCAGCACAACATCATCTCTGTTGTTTGAGTCCCTCTCGAACATCAACTACTCGCAAACAGGCACACTTTCAACATATCAAGTCAGGCGCAAAGACACTCAAACACCATTCACACCCTTTACCTAGCCACTCTAAACACCATTCATTTTACATTCTGCCAAAGCTGATCTCTTAACCTCTTCAGTTTACAAAACCGAAACAGATCTGAAACACAAAAGACAAGTCACAGAAAGAGCATATCACTGGAGCATATCACTGGAAACGCAAGCGCCGTTCCAGACTGGGCAACACGGGGAAGCCCGATCTCAGAAGAAGAGTGCAATTAAGCAATAAGGCCCGAGGAGGTGTGGTGTATGGCCAATATACCACGGCTAAGGGCTGTTCATATACCACAAACCCCCGAGGTGCCTTATTGCTATTATAAACTGGTTACCAATGTAGTTAGAGCAGTAAAAATAAATGTGTCATACCCGTGGTATACGGCCTGATATACCACAGCTTTCAGCCAATCAGCATTCAGAACCACCCAGTTTATAATGCTTTATAAACGCTGTGTAAACATGTTAAGCGATACATAAGCGATATGACAAGTTTAGGAGGCAGTGACACCCTCCCACTCCACCAGGTATTGAACCTTGCCGTCCAGGGTGACCCGGCGAGCTAGGATGCGGTACTTCTCCCCGCACTCCAGGCGGCCTGCCACCCCAAAGTAGCTACTGATTGAGCTCTTCAGGTGGGACAGCTGACCACCTTGGCCCAGCCCGTGCACTATGTCCGTGGAGTGGAGCCCCAGCAGGGGGTTGGGGAGCTCTGGGAGGTGGTGGGGGTCTGGCTGGTGAGGAGGGGGGATCTCAGGGTTGGGAGGCTGGAGGGGGGCCCGACGTGGCCGGCCCCGTCTCCTCTTCAGGGGGGGCTGGGAGATGGGCCAGTGGCGACCCGTGAACGTCTTACTGGAGCTACACAAGCTGGGGAGGAATAGGGAAGAGAGAAAGYGAGAGGCAAGAGTGAGAGGCGAGAGAGAATTAGTGAGGTCGTGCACTGATGTTGGGCGATTAGGTCTGGCTCGCAGTCAGCGTTACAATTCATCCCAAAGGTGTTCGATGTGGTTGAGATCAGGGCTCTGTGCAGGGCAGTCAAGTTCTTCCACACCGATAGACAAATMATTTCTGTATGGACCTCGCTTTGTGCACAGGGGCACCRTCATGCTGAAACATGAAAGGGCCTTCCCCAAACTGTTGTCAAAGTTGGAAGTACAGAATCGTCTAGAATGTCACTATGCGGTAGGATTTCCCTTCACTGTAACTAAGGGGCCTAGCCCGAACCATGAAAAAACAGGCCCAGACCATTATTCCTCCTCCACCAAACTTCATAGTTGGCCATATGCATTGGGGCAGGTAGCGTTATCATGGCATCCGCCAAACCCAGATTCAGATGGTGAAGCTTGATTCATCACTCCTGAGAAGGCGTTTCCACTGCTCCAGATTCCAATGGTGGCGAGCTTACGCCACTCCAACCGACGCTTGGCATTGCGCATGGGGATCTTAGGCTTGTGTGAGGCTGCTCGGCCATGGAAACCCATTTCATGAAGCTCCCAACAAACAGTTATTGTGCTGGCGTTGCTTCAAGAGGCAGTACAGAACTCAATAGTGAGTGTTGCAACTGAGGACACACAATTTTTACTCGCTTCTGCACATGGTGGTCCCGTTCTGTGAGCTTGTTTGGCCTACTACTTCACAGCTGAGACATTGCTGCGCCAAGACATTTCCACTTCACAATAACAGCACTTACAGTTGACCGGGGCAGCTCTAGCAGGGTAGAAATTTGACAAACTGACTTGTTGGAAAGGTGGCATCCTATGACGGTGCCACGTTGAAAGTCACTGAGCTCTTCAGTACAGGCCATTCTACTGCCAATGTTTGTCTACGGCGATTCCATGGTCGCATGCTCGATTATATACACGTCAGCAGCTGGCATGGCTGAAATAGCCGAATCAACTAATTTGAAGGGATGTCCACATACTTGGTGTACCATAATGCTATTGTAGAATGTACCTGGACTGTCTGGAGAGGCTAGTTGAGGTAGTTTCAGTGGTGCGGACGGCACTGATGGATTCCATCTCGGAGGTACTGGAGGAGGGAACAGATCTGTCACTCCTGCTGCTGGGAGTAAAGAAGAACACCACAATTCAACAGTTTCACAAACTGAGCAAAAGTTTCACAAATTACATTTTTTTGGGGGGGGATAACTGACCTCCTTAAGGACTGGGAATCCAGAGGTGGTGGTGGCTTCATATCCTTCAGGAGKGATAAAGAGGTATTACACATGTCAATGGATGAACAACATATCTCTCAAAATGTTTTAACTTTGGGTAAAGGTGTTAACGTTGATCAATACAAGTAGTATTAAACACACACACCTGGGCCAAGAGTTCACTGGAGCGACTTAGCTTGGCCAGAGTCGCCAGGGAGTGACCTCCCTGTTTCTTCATCTTCTTGGTCTTCTTCACCACGCCATTGGTTACTTCACTGGAACAACAAGATTCACACCGTCAAATTGAGTCATCATAGTTCACTGAAAACAAAAGGATAGTTCTCTTTTCTGGTCCCTTATCTTACCAGTMAACTTCTGGCTAACCAAACCCAACCAAAAGTACTGAGATAAAAACCAAAACAGCCTTACCAGGATATCTTGCATGCAAAAAAATGGGTTTTTAAATTAGTATATATATTTTTTTATGAGTGTCTCATAACATAATTTAGTAGAAACTTGAGTTCCACCTTGTGTTAGTAAGAGGCTTGATAGCCTTCCTGCCTTTGATCTTGATCTCGTTGGAGGCCCTCTCTGGCTCCCCTCTGTTGGCCAGCAGGTCAGAGCTCTGGGGACCCGGAGGAAAACGGATCCTCAGCCCAAAGAGGTGCTTCTTCTTCTTGATCTCCTTCCCTGACATGAACCTAAGAGAGATGGACAAATGAGGGTGGATTTGTATGCTAACATTACAGAAATCATAAGGTCATAGAGAGTTACTCACATGCTGTGGTTGCTATTCAGTGCTTCCAAAATACTTTCATATCGGTCCGACTGAGGAGTGGCTGAAAGCTGTATTTGGAAAAACGAAAAAGTCAGATTTATTTAGTGTTAAAATGTMATATACTGCTGTATCAAATAAAATAAACTCAACAAAAATATAAAAACGCAACWTGTAAAGTGTTGGTCCCATGTGTCATGAGGTGAAAAAAGATACCAGAAATGTTCCAGATGCACAAAAAGCTTTTCTCTAAAATGTTGTGCAGAAATGTGTTTACATCCCTGTTAATGACCATTTYTCCTTTGCCAAGATAAKCCATCCACCTGACAGGTGTGGCATATCAAGAAACTGATTAACAGCATGATCATTACACAGGTGCACCTTGTGCTGGGGACAATAAAATRCCMCTCTAAAATGTTCAGTTTTGTCACACAACACAATGCCACAGATGTCTCAAGTTGAGGGAGTGTGCAATTGGCATGCCGACTGCAGGAATGTCCACCAGAGCTGTTGCCAGAGAATTGAATGTTCATTCCTCTACCATAAGCTGCCTCCAACGTCGTTTTAGAGAACTTGGTAGTTTGTCCAACTTGCCTTAAAATCGCAGACCATGTGTAACTCCGCCAGACCATGTGTAACTCCGCCAGACCATGTGTAACTCCGCCAGACCATGTGTAACTCCGCCAGACCATGTGTAACTCCGCCAGACCATGTGTAACTCCGCCAGACCATGTGTAACTCCGCCAGACCATGTGTAACTCCGCCAGACCATGTGTAACTCCGCCAGACCATGTGTAACTCCGCCAGACCATGTGAGACAAGCCACCCGGACAGCTGATGAAACTGAGTAGTATTTCTGTTTGCAATAAAGCCCTTTTGTTGGAAAAAAAAACTGATTCTGATTGCCTGGGCCTGGCTCCCCATTTATTTATTTTGGTTTTCCATTAAAACAATAAGAAAAAGTCAGAAAATTAAATAAAAAAAATTATGAGGCTGCGCTGCTACCAGCAATATTTTGGGTCTCACGGTGCGTCCCTTTCAGATGGTTAAGCATTGCACCTGTACTACYATTACTGTACCTCAATTCCAGCTTGCACATTTTTTCCATTTAACTCTCAAAGTACTTCCATACAGGACTTTGCTGCTGTCGCTTGCCTTTGGTCAGAGCGTTGGGCCAGTAACTGGAAGGTTGCTGGATCAAATCCCCGAACTGACAAGGTAAACATCTGTCGTTCTGCCCCTGAGCAAGGCAGTTAACCCACTGTTCCCCAGGCGCCGAAGACGTGGTTGTCGATTAAGGCAGCCACCCGCACCTCTCTGATTCAGGGGGGTTGGGTTAAATGCGGAAGACACACTTCAGTTGAATACATTCAGTTGGACAACTGACTAGGTATCCCACTTTCCCCTTTCCAATTGTTAATGACGTAATGGTGGGGAGTCGAATCCCGGTGTCGAATCCCATTTCTTAGTGTCAAGATACCAGAATCGACTCCTAAGATTAAGTGTTTTTTGGATTGGAGGAGACGGATTAGTTGCCGTACTTCCGAGAACACAAACACCTGCATTTTCATACCGAGGGACGGAGTGAGAGGGAAGGGGCACAGTATAGGCAGGTCGGCCACCAGGCAGACAGTCAGAACCATGCACTAGGCCTATCTATCAGCAATCAAAAGCTATATCTTTCAAGTTCTTGGCTTACAATGTCTCACTTCAGTAAAGCAGGGCCTATCATCAATGAATAGGCTAGAATATTCCACATGCAACAGACCAAAGACTGATCACACTCGCATCACTAGAGAAGAGGGGGCAGGCAGAACAGCGCGAGGGAGAGAGAGGGGGCAGGCAGAACAGCGTGCATATATCTTGGTAATCTGTATCTCGCAATATATTGTATGCCTCGCAAATTCACCAAAGTAACCCAAAGTTTGCCTCTTACTCTCTGGTTTTTATTTAAATTACACAACTTTCCCCAGGCAAAATATCCAAGATGGCACAGCAGTCAGATGTCTGTTGTCTTGTCCCATGTATATTTTTTTTTCTTGTTTTCTTCTAATATATATAATTTTTAAAATCTGAATTGCCATCTACGAACTGAACATACTCTCCTGCAACCCGCCTCACCCAATGTGGTACGGATCTGCTATTTTTACACTTTAGAACCGGAACCCCCATCAGAAGGTAGCCAGCTAACTAGCTACTAGCCAGTAGTCAGTTAGCCACTGCTAGCAGTCATCACCGTTAACACGGACATCAGCCAGCCTCCGCCTGGTCAATTCCTGCCACTCTGCACAGCGCGATATCAACCCAGAGCATATCGGACTGCTTTTTCTCTACCACATCTCAGGATTCCTACCGCAAGCTCTGAACCTTTGCACCGAATCATTGCAGCTAGCTAGCTGCTATCCGAGTGGCTACTCCTGGCTAATGTCTCTGTCCYGAAGCAAGCACCAGTTAGCCTGGAGCTAGCCTTGAGCTAGGCCCATCTCCTGGCTAGCTGAAGAGGTCCATCAGCCAATTCTTGTGCTTCAATACATATTTTGGCCTGAACCCTTTTACTGCCGACAGAGCCCAGCCGATCCATCACGACTGGTCTGCCAACGTAACCGTCCGAGGGGGTTTCAACAGGCTCCTCCGTTGCGACGTACCACCTGCTTGCCCCGGCCCGCTAGCTGTCTGAATCGCCGTGTCTCCAGCTCGCCTAGCTACTCACTGGACCCAATGATCACTCGGCTAAGCATGCCKCTCCCTAATGTAAATATGCCTTGTCCATTGCTGCTTTTGTTAGTGAAGGTCTTATTTCACTGTAGAGCCTCCAGCCCTGCTCAATATGCCGTAGCTAGCCCTTTTGTTCCACCCCCCACACATGCGGTGACCTCACCTGGTCTAAACGATGTCTCTTGAGACAAAACCTCTCTCATCGTCACTCAATGCCTAGGTTTACCTCCACTGTATTCACATCCTACCATACCCTTGTCTGTACATTATGCCTTGAATCTATTCTTCCATGCCCAGAAACCTGCTCCTTTTACTCTCTGTGCCGAACACACTAGACGACCAGTTCTGATAGCCTTTAGCCGTACCCTTATCCTACTCCTCCTCTGTTCCTCTAGTGATGTAGAGGTTAATCCAGGCCCTGCAGCCCCCAGCACCACTCCCATTCCCCAGGCGCTCTTATTTGTTGACTTCTACACCTGCACCTACACCTGCATTGCTTGCTGTTTGGGGTTTTAGGCTGGGTTTCTGTACAGCACTTCGAGATATTAGCTGATGTACGAAGGGCTATATAAAATAAACTTGATTGATTGACTTCTGTAACCGTAAAAGCCTTGGTTTCATGCATGTTAACATTAGAAGCCACCCCCCTAAGTTTGTTTTATTCACTGCTTTGGACACTTCGCCAACCCGGATGTCATAGCCGTGTCTGAATCCTGGTTTAGGAAGGCCACCAAAAATCCTGAAAAAACAAGATAGAACTGCCAAAGGGGGCAGAGTTGCAATCTACTGCAGAGATAGCCTGCAGAGTTCTGTCTTACTATCCAGGTCTGTGCCCAAACAATTTGAGCTTCTACTTTTAAAAATCCACCTTTCCAGAAACAATCCTTTCACTGTTGCCGCTTGTTATAGACCCCCTTCAGCCCCCAGCTGTGCCCTGGACACCATATGTAGATTGATTTCCCCCCATGTATCTTCAGAGATCATACTGTTAGGTGACCTAAACTGGGACATGCTTAACACCCCAGGAATCCTACAATCTAAACTAGATGCCCTCAATCTCACACAAATTATCAAGGAACCTACCAGGTACAACCCTAAATCCGTAACCATGGGCACCCTCTTAGATATCATCCTGACCAACTTGCCCTCTAAATACACCTCTGCTGTCTTCAACCAGGATCTCAGTGATCATTGCCTCATTGACTGCATGCGTAATGGGTCTGCGGTCAAACCACCACCCCTCATCACTGTCAAAAGCTCCCTAAAACACTTCAGCAAGCAGGCCTTTCTAATCGACCTGGCACAGGGATCCTGGAAGGATATTGGCCTCATCCCGTCAGTATAGGATGCCTGGTTGATCTTTAAAAGTGCTTTCCTCACCATCTTAAATAAGCATGCCCCATTCAAAAAATGTAGAACTAAGAACAGATAAAGCCATTGGTTCACCCCAGACTTGACTGCTCTTGACCAACACAAAAACATCCTGTCGCGTTATACATTAGAATCGAATAGCCCCCGCGATATGCAACTTTTCAGGGCAGTCAGGAACCAATATACTCAGTCAGTTAGGAAAGCCAAGGCTAGCTTTTTCAAACAGAAATTTGCATCCTGTAGCACTAATTCCAAAAGGTTTTGGGACACTGTAAAGTCCATGGAGAATAAGAGCACCTCCTGCCAGCTGCCCACTGCACTGAGGATAGGAAACATTGTCACCACTGATAAATCTACGATAATCGATCATTTCAGTAAGCATTTTTCAACGGCTGGCCATGCTTTCCACCTGGCTACCCCTACCCCGGCCAACATCTCAGCACCCCCTGCAGCAACTTGCCCAAGCCCCTCCCCCGCTTCTCCTTCACCCAAATCCAGACAGCTGATGTTCTGAAAGAGCTGCAAAATCTGGATCCCTATAAAATCAGCTGGGCTAGACAATCTGGACCCTCTCTTTTTAAAATGATCAGCCGAAATTGTTGCAACCCCTATTACTAGCCTATTCAACCTCTTTCGTGTCATCTGAGATCCCCAAAGATTGGAAAGCTGCCGCGGTCATCCCCCTCTTCAAAGGGGAAAACACTCTAGACCCAAACTGTTATAGTTTATAGTTATAGACCCAAACTGTCTATCCTACCCTGCCTTTCTAAAGTCTTCGAAAGCCAAGTTAAACAGATCCCCGACCATTATCAGCAAACTCAATAGCCTTGGCTTCTCAAATGACTGCCTCGCCTGGTTCACCAACTACTTCTCTGATAGAGTTCAGTGTGTCAAATCGGAGGGCCTGTTGTCCGGACCTCTGGCAGTCTCTATGGGGGTGCCACAGGGTTCAATTCTCGGGTCGACTCTTTTCTCTGTATATATCAATGATGTCGCTCTTGCTGCTGGTGATTCYCTGATCCACCTCTACGCAGACGACACCATTCTGTATACATCTGGCCCTTCTTTGGGCACTGTGCTAACAAACCTCCAAACGAGCTTCAATGCCATACAACACTCCTTCCGAGGCCTTCAACTGCTTTTAAATGCAAGTAAAACTAAGTGCATGCTCTTCAACCRATTGCTGCCTGCAACCTCCTGTCTGACAAGCATCACTACTCTGGACGGTACTGACTTAGAATATGTGGACAACTACCTAGGTGTCTGGCTAGACTAAACTGTCCTTCCAGGCTCACATTAAGCATCTCCAATCCAAAATTAAATCTAGAATTGGCTTCCTATTTCGCAACAAAGCCTCCTTCACTCATGCTGCTAAGCACACCCTCGTAAAACTGACTATCCTACTGATCCTTGACTTCGGCGATGTCATTTCCAAATTAGCCTCCAACACTCTACTCAACAAATTGGATGCAGTCTATCACAGTGCCATCCGTTTTGTCAGCAAAGCCCGATATACTACCCACCACTGCGACCTGTATGCTCTCGTTGGCTGTATGCTCTCACTACATATCCGTCGCCAAACCCACTGGCTCCAGGGCATCTATAAGTCTATGCTAGGTAAAGCCCAGCCTTATCTCAGCTCACTGGTCACCATAGCAACACCCACCCGAAGCACTCGCTACAGCAGGTATATTTCACTGGTCACCTAAGCCAACACTTCCTTCGGCCGCCTTTCCTTACAGTTCTCTGCTGCCAATGACAGGAACGAATTTCAAAAATCACTGAAGCTGGAGTCTTATATCTACCTCTCTAACTTTAAGCATCAGCTGTCAGAGCAGCTGTTACCTATACACAGACAATCTGTAAATAGCACACCCAACTACCTCATCCACATATTGTTACTTATCCTCTTGCCCTTTTGCAGTAACCCAGTATCTCTACTTGCACATCATCATCTGTACATCTATCACTCCAGTGTTAATGCTAAATTGTAATTATTTCACCTACATAGCCTATTTATTGCCTTACCTCCCCACTCTTCTACATTTGCACGCACTGTACATAGATTTTTCTATTGTGTTATTGACTGTATGTTTGTTTATGTAACTCTGTTGTTTTCGTCGCACTGCTTTGCTTCATCTTGGCCAGGTCGCAATTGTAAATGAGAACTTGTTCTCAACTGTCCTACCTGGTTAAATAAGGGTGAAATAAATGTAAAAAAACACTTCTTTATAGCCTATCATCTAGTTATGCTATAACACAGAAAATAATATGTTTTGTGATAACGGCACTGTGATAATTTTTTGGGGGGGAAACTTTTTCTTGCCGTCAAGGATCACAATTTTGTTTAAACGTTTTAATGTTTAAACATTCACACCACTATTCCCAACTGTGTCAAGCTTCGTCCTACCTCCCCGAGCTGCAGTTGCTCCCAGGTGTCGTTGATGTARGTCATCAGCTCCATCTCAGAATCAAAGTACTTCTTCTTGTGAATCACACTCATGTTGTAGAGGCTCAGGTGTGCAACGTCCACCCTATTGGACAGAAACAAGGAAGGAAGCACAGAACAGCCACAAGTCAATGATTCAGTACGGGGATTAACGTGGAATAGAATAGCTTTATTTTTCCTAGAGGGAACTATGATAGACTGCTACTCCAGTTTCATCATATATATATATATATATACACCACACACACACACACAACACACACAAACAACAACACACACACACACCACACACACACACACACCACACCACACCACAACACCACACACACACACAAAAAACAACAAAACACACACGTTAAACTGATTCAGTGTTATTGGGGTATCTTGTTTGCTTCAACAGGTGGAAACAATAGATCAACAGCTCGAGTGAATAACATCAACCCTTCTCGTACACCAATCAATTCGACACACAATTTCTCTCACCATCTAAGAGGCAGTCGTTTGAGGTACTCTGGTTCACTACTGCAAACTGAGCAAATAAATAGATAGAACCTGGTGAGAAAGAAGCACAAGAGTAGATTTATTTTCTTGCATGCCATAGGTAGTCACTCAGCACATGATTCCTGAGAGATGACTTATCATACGAGGCTTTAAAGGTGCGGTTGTTTAGTACCTGTCTCCATAGAGCATGGGCGTCTTAAAACACTGGATACATGCCTCGTGGACCACTGCTTACACCTGTTGCACTGCAGCATCTTCAGGTACCAGCTAAAGGAGAGAGGGGTTAAAACAGAGAGTGTGTGTGTGTGTGTGTGTGTGTGTGTGTGTGTGTGTGTGTGTGTGTGTGTGTGTGTGTGTGTGTGTGAGAGACCCACTCTCCAGGGCCTCCACAGTAGCAGTAGCATTGCTGGATGTTGGTCTTGTGTCCCTGGTCCCACACCAGGTCCTCCAGGGAATAAGGCAGAGACTGCTTCAGCTCCTGCAGGGCTTTGGGACCTTCTGTCAGAGAACACATACACCGGACTGTGAGCTCAATTTGGTTGGAGCGTTCCCTTACTATTACTACGACCTTTTCACACAGTGGTTCTGTAATATGAATATTATGTGTGGGTTCACTTTCCAGTGTTTTCATATTGCATTATGTTGTATTGTATTACAAACTAGGTGGTTCGAGCCCTGAATGCTGATTGTCTGAAAACAGTGGTACATCAGACTGTATACCACGGGTATGACAAAACATGTATTTTTACTGCTCTAATTACATTGGTAAACAGTTAATAATAGCAATAAGGCACATCAGGTATTTGTGGTATATGGCCAATATACCACGGCTAAGTGCTTTATCCAGGCACTCAGCGTTGCGTCGTGCTGAGAACAGCCCTTAGCCGTGGTATACTGGCCATATACGCACACCGCGCCACGGACCTTATTGCTTAATTACTGTATTTCTTTTTGGGTACCTTGCATGCTGAACTCACTAAATGTAAATGGACAATATACACAGACAAAACATTAGGAACCCAGTCCTAATATTGCGTTGCACCCCGCCCTTTTTGACCCTCAGAACAGCCTCAATTCGTCGGGGAATGGACTCTACAAGGTGTCGAAAGCATTCCACAGGGATGTTGGCCCATGTTGACTCCAATGCATTCCACAGTTGTGTCAAGTTGGCTGGATGTCCTTTGGGTGGCGGACCATTCTTGATACACATGGGAAACTGTTGAGTGAAAAACCCAGCAGCGTTGCAGTTCTTGACAAACCGGTGCACCTGGCACATACAACCACACCCCATTCAAAGGAACTTAAATATTTTGTCTTACCCATTCACCCTTTGAATGGTACACATACACATCCATGTCTCAAGGCTTAAAAATACTTCTTTAACCTGTCTCCGCCCCTTCATCTACACTGATTAAAGTGTATTTAACAAGTGACATCAATAAGGGATCATAGCTTTCACCTGGTCTGTCTCATGGAAAGAGCAGGTGTTCCTAATGTTTTGTACACTCAGTGTTAGTAATAATATAGTATCGTAAGTACCTCTGTTGTGGCGAACACACACTCCCTACAGAGCCACTTCTCATCGGTGTCGATCAGGCTGGAGTCGATGATGGGKGAGTGGCAGAGCTGGTGGTATCCTGAAAGGAAAAGACGGGTCACAGTTAAGAGAGAATTACTATTGTATCAATAAATTTTTCCAGAGGTGGGACCTCTAATGACTAGATAGCAAACAAGGAATCCTTAAATGGGATATAAATCTACAAACATCTGGCCCAAAGCATAATTTCCCAACCTTGTCTTTGCGCTACAGGACGAAGAAGTTACATTGGGTTTTGACCAGAGGCGGAACCCTCTTGAAAACGCATCGCTACACATAAAGTTTTTCCACCCCTCTGCTAGCAGGGCTCACCCTCCCACAATTTCTCTGCATGTCCTCATTGAAAATTAACAGGGACGGAACATCTCTTGCCAAATTCGTTGTTGGTGAAAATCCACTCTTAGGATGGTGATTAAGCCATGTCAACATTGTTTGGGAGGTGATTAAGCCCTACCTTGTCCACACTTGTCGCAGATGACAATCTCGTTGGGATCCTCTGAGCACTCATCCTGGCATATTGTGCAGACCATGTCCTCTCCTCCCTCGTCCCCTAAAAAAACACAGGTGGGATGGGTCATTCCTCTAGATCAGGGTTTCCCAAACTCCGTCCTGAGGCCCCTCCTAGGTGCACGTTTAGATTTTTGCCCTAGCACTACACAGCTGATTCAAATAATCAAAGCTTGATGATGAATTGGTTATTTGAGTCAGGGTGTAGTGCTAGGGGGGAAAAATAAACCTGCACGTGGGGGGGACCAAGTTTCAACAACGCATAACAGTTAACTTTTGTACATTATAACTGACAAACAAAGGTGCGAGACCATGGTGGGAAGTCTCCATTTCACCAATGTGATGTGTGCACAGTGCTATATGCAGTCCTATCTCCACAAACCTATCCCCATGTGCTACCAATCCAACATAATCAAACAAGATATGCTACTTTCACCCAAAGTTGACTGAAATAGGAATCTGTCATTCATATCCAGTCCAACGAGAGAKGGACCCTTTTTTGAAGTGGACGTCATTTAATATAGAAGTTAAACACTTTTATTTWWTTWTTTTATCACACCTGCAACCGCACAAAATAAAATGGCGTAGTCTAGCATGCTGACCACACCACTCGCGTCACRTGCGCTGCAAAATAATGCATGTTATTCAATCATTGCACCCACACTGCTCGCGCGTGTCTGCGTAGCAAGGTGCTAAAATATAACTTGGTTCTATTTGTGACGCTTGACGCACTGCAAGTCCCACCTCCTCATTGGTTTTTAGGAGCATATACCCACGTGGGTGATTGAAAGATGAACTGAGGTCTACACTCCAGTCCAGTCGGTAGTGCACCTTAAAGATGGTTGCCAACCGCCATATAAAGTCCAAAGAAGAAGGAGGAGAGATTACTAGAAACAAACTTTTACCTGTAGATTAATTGTCGGAGTAGAGGACCTTGTGGTAAAATAACAACCCAATGTTTATATCCAAGGACAAATTAGCTAGCAACAGCAAGCTAGCTAGTTAAATTGCCATAAATGTTTAATGCTTTTCGACCTGTCCCCAAATTAATATAGTTGGTTCAGAGTTCGTTTTGATTTTTCAACCTGCGTGTCCTGATCGTGTCTGGTGTAGGTGGACAAAATGGCGATGGCGGACGCACGGTCTGGTCAGAGTGTAAGCATAAGTGCAAAGGCCATAGAATATGAACTTTTTAACTCTAGGTGACTTTAGTTGAGAGGCCCAACTTAAATGAATTCCTACTCAAATACAACTGGGGGTGCCATTTGAGGTTCAACATAACACAATCACATTTTCTGCCACTTAGACCAAATACGRTTGTGCAATTCCAATATGTCAAACATCAGTCATGAGTAATCTAACTAAAATCGGTGCTCATAGATGACAATTAATTTCTAGGCCCCTCCCTGAAGTGTGACTCATTAACATGTATAAAATTAACATGTATGAACACAGTAGTAACACAGGCTGAGGAGTGCCTTCCCTATGCCTGTCTGTGGGGAATTTACGGTTGGTGTAGGAAATTCTGTGGTCTGTTAACTGTCAGGGACAAATTACAAAAGAWAAACCAGGAGGAGATGGAAGAAATCTCAACCAAGGATATGAAGACAACCGGAGATAGAATGAATGAGGGCAAGCCTAACGGAATGAATACACACATTTAACTGAAAAACTGTACATCCTGGAGAAGAAATTATACTTTATGAAAGCAGAATTTTAAGGATTCTGCCCACGGTCTATTGGCAATATCTGTGGAGAAAATAGAAAGGCATGTATTTTTACTAGCAGACGGCTTTTTTCTTTAGAGTGTAATACACACGTGGCAAATATCCAACAAGATGAAAGTTCAACATACTATCAAGTAAGCATAAAACGGTCCATCACATTGACTATCAAAAATATGACTGGAACTTGACATGGCAGCATGTCTTGTGCAGAAGAACTACTTGCCTGTCTGAATGTCCTTCCACAGAACCCAGGACTTGGACCGATCTTCAAAGACAACAAAGCAGCGGTGCTTGTCCTTATTTATCTGAGGGAGAAAGAAATATCAAGATCCTTTACTGCAAAATGACATAAGATGTCTGAAATTGCATTTACACCAAATTGAAACTTTCCACCTAGTAACTACAGCTGCTTACCTTCGTGATAGTCCCCAAATAAAACAGCCCATCCGACCATCGGGCTAGGACCTCTTGTCCCTCTTCAAACTTGTTGCCGAGCTTGGTGTCCGTGTCCCCTCCATGTCTAGCCTCGGTAGAGTGGACGCTGGTCAGGGACACTGGCGTCTTGCACTGCTGCCGAAGGGAATGTGCTTTCTGCTGGTGGACCGGCAACCGCTCTAATGCCGTTGAGTCTCTGTCATATTGGAAGAGAGAGGAATTAATTCCTACATCGTCCCCCCCMMAAAAATAGGTGTCACTGTCAAGCGTTGTCATTGTATTGAAGCTACAGGCCAGTTGAGTCTCACCATAGCAGCATATGTGAGACACAGAATAAAAGGAGATTATTTCAATGGGAACACTGGAAAGCCAAATCACATTTTTTAAGTAACAGAAGCAAGCCATGCACGCTACTCAATAGAGAATTGTCTAGAATTTGACAGGTTGCGTCAACTCRGCTGTCAAGTAACTCAGCATACTAGATATCTGTGAGAAAATGAGTAGTCTTGGGGTGTTAGAGCCCTATCCCACTCTCTACACCGTCACTTTTTCCTTTTGTTYGTGGGCTAGTTAGCTAGCTAGCTGTCTGGACATTTGCATCCAGGATGAAATAATGAATTGATACAATTAACGGCATATACGTTTTCAGTTCAATGGCTAGCTGGATACATCATGTATGCAATTTGTCTTAGCAGTTGTCTACAGGCACATGTCTCGAGCTATAACAGACGGAATGATTCTGGAGCGCACCCACAGTTAATAACATGTTATTTTGATAAGTTTGCGAGCTACCTCATTCGGTCAGTTAGGAGGGTCAAAATGCCACATATATTGAAATACTCGGTCGTAACCGGTGATTGGCGTCTTGTCCGAATATCGGTAAATCTCTTTGAAATGCTCCTCTCAAAATATGACACAATACAAATGTTGTTTAGAAAATAACAAACGGGTCATTCTCCCCTAATACATTCGCCATTTTTATTTCCCGCTGATATGGGAGTGCATTGTGGGAAGCGCTCGGTCAACCATGGCAGAAAGGGAGGTCCTACTCGGCGGGAAATTTGTTTCCCTCCAGCAGTTAGTGTTGTTTCGCACACCAAGCAAGGAGGTTTTGTATGGAGGTCAATGAGAGTGTCGAATTTGGTCAACAACAAAAATGTATGTCTTATTTGCTACGTGAGGTTTATTTGATCCAATAGAAGTTTCATAATGCTGATATAAGTTGGGAAGGTGACATCCCGGAAACTTAAAGAAAAAACACTTTATATCGGAGATGTCTCGAGATGACTGCATGTTCATTAAATTAGGCTAGTAGCATAGCGTCTCTCTCCACTGAATACAGGCAGTTGATGTCAACAACCCTCATCGAATATTTAAAAAAGGACAACAATAATGAGATGTATCCACCAATCCAAAGAAAGGATAAGGCGGGAGCGAGACAGCCAGCAATGCCGCTTTGTGGACAACGACTCCCATTGTAAAGGCGGAGAGACATGTATCTTGGCACTATATCAATCATCTTTGACCCACTAGATACATTTGAAAATGAAGGCAGGACACTTTTCCACCCACGACCCACTTAAAAATATATATGTTTTACTGTCAGAACCAGTCCAATTATTATTATCTACACTTATTGTTTCGTCCCACCTAGACTGCATATCCAGCTTGTGAGCCCACAACTAAATTATAGTGTGCATAGTGGACATGGCAACCTACTATTCTGGGATACTTCTGAAGTTTTGGAAAATGTATAGCTGTAGTAGACTAGCCTATAGTTATTCATATTTGTAATATTATTTGAATTCCAATCAAATATATGAATTAATCAACCGTCCACTTGTCGGCGCTAGAGAACCATACACCATCTTCACCTCTGTTACTGTTAGTAGTCCTGTAACATTGTGTATTGTTACATTGTGTAACATTTACATATTTGTTACAATGAAAGGCTGAAACCTTGTTGCTTTTTATGACTGCGAGCTGCTGTAACAGTTACATTTTATGGCAAATCCAAGCATTCATGAAATTCAGAATTAGTGAGAGAGAAGAGTTATAATCTATAAATGTTTTAATGATTTCATAGAAATTCTCATTATTTCATAGGGAAATTTTCATAGGAAATGTGATGGTTATGCATTGCTTGCACAGAGGAGATCAAAGCTTTTGCGTCGCCAAAAAATCGTCCCAGCGCCTTTATTTTCTGTGGTCTTTCTTGTGAGGTGGTGATCAGCAGCTGCACGGACAAGACAGCAGCGCTGCGTTCAGAGACAGGCTTCGGCTGTAACTACACGAAAGGGTAACTAAGAATAACTCTGCAACGGATATATTCAGTGTTAATAGAATCTGCTTCGAACGCATAGGAATGCACTGAAATGCATTCTCCATTTATTTGGATTCTCTTTCGCAGCTCCGCGTATGGAGATCATCTATTTTTGTGATGGCGAGGCGTCTGTTTCCACGTGCCTGGATAAATAAATCGTTATATTTCCAGGTAACAGTTCTAAACCGTTTTACAATTTATATTGATTGAGCTCAGTCTACAATCAACCGCGCCACAAGCGAATTGACGTCGTGTGGCCACTGTCATCGACAGCTGTAGTGTGCTTTTTGTCGAGCAATATTACGCACACGGGACACCGTGCACCCTCTTAAAATTCTGAAGGGACTCAAATGTTGGTTTTATAGTAGCCTATACAGTAAGGCCATGTATGCGAGGACAGCCACGAGCTAGACATTTAGAGATTGAAAAGACTGTTTTGCTGCAATGCATATTCTTGCATGCTGAAATTGTTGATGCTGCCATGAAGTGCGTCAATTTGGTTTGGAAAAATAGGCTACCCCAAAGAACTGGCAGAAATAAATTATGCCAGACTCTTTAATAGGATTTTTTAGACTATGGCTATAGTCTACACTTTATTGCATATATCTTTATACACTCTTGTTGAATGTAGGCTAATTCATTGGCTCAATGTAGTCCTGCKATCCTTTTTTCATAATATTGTTTTATATTTCATTACAAATTGGTGATGGCGTAATAACAGGTCACGTCCAACAGTAAGGGGTGGATGTGGGTCACCTTTGTCCCTGCCTGAGGCCACCAGCGGCATATTTGATTTACGTGTATCCAGTGCGACAGCAAGAATAATCCGCTGTGCTGGATAATATGGCTGAACTAAAGGTTTTGGGCACTCGGGGCCTGCAATTCCACTATACCATAAAACGCTTAGTGGAAAGAGGGAGAGAGGGGCCACACAGTGTGTGTATGTGTGTTTCTGTCTGTTAGTTTGTTTTGTGTTGGATAGTATAAAAGTTTATCTCACTTGGATGTGATAGAGTTGCTTGTGTACTCAGGCTTTGCATCACTGCCCTATCACGATGGTTCCCAATCCATCACTGTGGTAATGTTGACATTGCTCTCAATGTCTGACAGGCTTGCTTTGCTTTTGTTAAATATGTCATGGAGACTTAGCTAATATGTAACTTATTCAAGCTCCTGAATACATTTCTGACCTGGCTGTAGGGGTGTGTTGAGGGCATTCAATAGCACATTATAATATTATATTTCCATGTTTAGCTATACTTAACAGTTGTTCCACCATCTGTTGAAACACAGCATGTGTTGTATTCAGTGAGGGGAAATGTTCTGAACATTGCAGATATAATCAGAACGAGWAGAGCACACACTGTTCGATCTGACAGATAATCATATCTGTTCTACAAACCACATTTCTATCTGAACGTTCTGTAACAYTACATCCTCCTGAACAGACCACTGTTAGAACAAGATTACTACTCTCTGTAGAATGTGGCCTCTTGGCAGGACGGTCAACAGAATACGCCTGCTACAGTGATTCATGAGGCGACCATAAATCCAAACAGCGTTGACCGGACCAGACACCGGAAATGTAAACGTGGCTCAGCAAATCCATTTATTTATTTATATTTCTTTCCATAGTTGAGCAGATACATTGTTTCAACCTTTTGTCTGTACTTTCATAGGATTGCAGACACTTTAAATGTAGTATAGCTTTTGTTTTTGCTAGTTTAGATATAAAAGGATCCTTGACTACTTATTAATACAAGTGGGTTGAGAGGTTTACAGAGTACTCAGTCCACCACCTATCTGGCACCAAACCCCTTTCTGTGTTGCCAGACTGTCATAGCAACAACGCTATTTGTTGGCAGGCCGTGTAAGTTCTTCACAATGCAAAAGGTTTGGCTGCCATAGGCACAGTACTATTTGATTGCGAAGTGAAATACTGTCTGGCATAGGGTCTTTATGACATCTAACAACCTATGAGTTCTCAGCTACATCAAATGATGTTTCACCCTGTGTGAATTCCTGAGCCCCCCCCCCATCTTTTCCTGAGGTTAACACTACTTGCCAGCATCTGGCTAGTTATTTTGAGCAATGCAAGGTTATAAAAAAGTTTATTGACAACACACTAACACAGCAAGGAAATACTGTATTTACTCAGTAGATAAGAGTTGCCCTTAAGAAGCAGTTATGAGAGAGAGCAACAGAGAAATAGATAGCAAGGAGCAGTGTGGGAGTGAGCAAGGCCAATGGCAAGTGCTATTATTTCCTTCAGTGTAAAGACAGTCTGTGCTATGTGCAAGCTGCACAGACTAACCCTCGGCAAAGGAGGTGTTTGAAACAGTAAAAGGTGATATTACTATTTTTACTGTTACTGTATTATTAAACATGCGTTAGTGGATGTGACCTGTGGTGACTTAAGTGGCAGGCCTGGCTTATGCAGTGATGCTTTTACTGTAGAGCTAGCCGTGGCCTGGAGTAGGGGAATGCAGGATATCACGACAGCCTTTATTGCATAATAGTGTCAGGGAATGTGAAAATGGCATACTGTAGACCCTTAGAAGCAAAGAGCAATGGGCTGTAGGATAAATGTTACTCACACATGACAGAGCCGCTAACTGTCTATGAGTCAAAGTGCAACCCAGCGGCGTGAAGTGTTTAAACCTATTATTATATGCATTATTGTTGCATAACACGAACACAATTAGCATTTTGGCACCTCATTGACTGCAACCGTTTTACTTATCAGACGGAAGCTAGTAGATGTGCAATTTTGATCTTACCTGTTTCAACTTGTGAGACTGGAGTATTATTACTGCATGCAAACCAAACACATCGATCAACACACACACACACAGCTCCTCATCGAAACACAAGCACAGGTAGAGGTAGTTACTCTCTGAAACTCACACAATGACTTTTCAGACATCCTCTGTCTGCCTACAGGCAGTTATAAAACCCTCTTTGCCTCACTCACCCCTATCTGAGGTATCTACTGCAGCTCTCATCCTCCACATACAACACATGTTCTGCCAGTCACATTCTGTCCTATATTTTTATTACATTTATTTATATTTTTAATCCCAGCCTCCGTCCCCGCAGGAGGCCTTTTGCCATTTGGTAGGCCGTCATTGTAAATTAAGAATTTGTTCTTAACTGACTTGCCTAGTTAAAGGTTAAATAAAATWAAAAAGTTATCTTGTCAGATGATATGAGACCTGTGACATAGCCTTTAGCCCAGGGCTTAACTTGGGCAGGAGTTCACCGGAGCTGAGTACCGGCACCTCAAATGTTCTTCTGCTTGAGTTCCTGCACCTCCTACAGAATATCAGCTCAAATGTATTGAGGAGTTACTTCACATGAATATAAACAGTACCGGCACCTATTTCAGTCCAAGTCAAGCACTGCTTTAGCCTATTGGTTGTAACTCAATTGATTTTACAACTAGGCCGATGTCTCGAGTCTTCAAACACAGACTCATCATGGAGCCTCATACCTAAGTGACTGCCAGAGCCCTGTATCTTTAAAGTGTGTGTTAGCCCMCACACACACACTACAGGGGTCAGATCAGATAGTCTAGCAAGGCTTTTGGGAGGGGGATATCTGATCCCTATCTGTTACCGCCTTTCTGTGAGGACAACACTGAAAGATGTGGGTCAGGTTCATTGGGGCATACAGTGGAAAAACMAAATGGGAACGAGCGTTTCTCATACAAGTTCCATTTCACACCGTTTCAGAGGTCAGACAGCTTTCTTCCATTTCGTGTCTGGTGAACACAACTCAGGACTCTCTCACTCACTCTCTCACACCCCTTTAAGCCATAACTCTGTCACTGTTCAGGCTTATTCTTCTCATCCCAAAACAACACCTCTTTAAGCTCCAGCCCTGGTCATAGTCCTGATTTAGAAATACCAAGTCAGAGAAAGTCGAAGGCGATTGGTCCCTGTCGCCTCATAAGGATCTTATTGGTCGCAGTTGCCTTTCAGACATGCTCTGATTCCAAAATCCACACACTAGCAYACCACTTAGTGTGAAGCAATGTATTGTCATGGCAATGGGGCAGCCCTTAACGTCAATTCCTGATTGGGTATGCAACATTAGTATGCTAGTATGGACATTGGAACATAGCCTATGTCTGCATACAGCCTGTTAACCTGTCATGTGATACATGCCACAGCTGAAGTGATAACTCAATTGGTTTACAACTATGTCTCGAGTCTTCTATTACATTAGGACCAATCCAACACTTAACCCCTGATCTCTGTTGTTTAGTCTCAAAGGGACATTGTTGGGCCACTGTGGTTATGAGATCAATAGCTTGAATATGTGTGACCCCACCATCACTGTGGAAACTACAATACRGMAGGTAGCCTAGTGGTTAGAGCGTTGGACCAGTAACCGAAAGGTTTCTAGATCGAATCCCCGAGCTGACAAGGTAAAAATCTGTCATTCTGTCCCTGAACAAATCAAATCAAGTTTATTTTATATAGCCCTTCGTACATCAGCTAATATCTCGAAGTGCTGTACAGAAACCCAGCCTAAAACCCCAATCAGCAAGCAATGCAGGTGTAGAAGCACGGTGGCTAGGAAAAACTCCCTAGAAAGGCCAAAACTAGGAAGAAACCTAGAGAGGAACCAGGCTATGAGGGGTGGCCAGTCCTCTTCTGGCTGTGCCGGGTGGAGATTTATAACAGAACATGCCAAGATGTTCAAATGTCAAATGACCAGCATGGTCAATAATAATCAGGAGTAAATGTCAGTTGGCTTTTCATAGCCGATCATTAAGAGTATCTCTACCGCTCCTGCGGTCTCTAGAGAGTTGAAAACAGCAGGTCTGGGACAGGTAGCACGTCCGGTGGACAGGTCAGGGTTCCATAGCCCGCGGGCAGAACAGTTGAAACTGGAACAGCAGCAAGGCCAGGTGGACTGGGGACAGCAAGGAGTCATCATGCCCGGTAGTCCTGACGCATGGTCCTCCGAGAGAGAGAAATAAAGAGAGAAGGAGAGAATTAGAGAAGAGCATACTTAAATTCACACAGGACACCGGATAAGACAGGAGAAGTACTCCAGATATAACCAACTGACCCTAGCCCCCCGACACATAAACTACTGCAGCATAAATACTGGAGGCTGAGACAGGAGGGGTCAGGAGACACTGTGGCCCCATCCGATGATACCCCCGGACAGGGCCAAACAGGAAGGATATAACCCCACCCACTTTGCCAAAGCACAGCCCCCACACCACTAGAGGGATATCTTCAACCACCAACTTACCATCCTGAGACAAGGCCGAGTATAGCCCACAAAGATCTCCACCACGAGCACAAAACCAGGGGGGCGCCAACCCAGACAGGAAGATCACGTCAGTAACTCAACCCACTCAAGTGACGCACCCCTCCTAGGGATGGCATGAAAGAGCACCAGTAAGCCAGTGACTCAGCCCCTGTAAATAGGGTTAGAGGCAGAGAATCCCAGTGGAGAGAGGGGAACCGGCCAGGCAGAGACAGCAAGGGCGGTTCGTTGCTTCATAGCCTTTCCGTTCACCTTCACACTCCTGGGCCAGACTACACTCAATCATATGACCTACTGAAGAGATAAGTCTTCAGTAAAGACTTGAAGGTTGAGACCGAGTCTGGTCTCTCACATGGGTAGGCAGACTATTCCATAAAAATGGAGATCTATAGGAGAAAGCCCGCCTCCAGCTGTTTGCTTAGAAATTCTAAGGGACAATTAGGAGGCCTGCGTCTTGTGACCGTAGCGCACGTGTAGGTATGTACGGCAGGACCAACTCGGAAAGATAGGTAGGAGCAAGCCCATGTAACGCTTTATAGGTTAACAGTAAAACCTTGAAAACAAGGCAGTTAACCCACTGTTCCTAGGCCGTCATTGTAAATAAGAATTTGTTCTTAACTGACTTGCCCAGTTAAATAAAAGGTTAARAAATGTAATAAAAATACTGCTGGGCTGTCAGTTGTTGGTCACATGACGGTGTTGATTAGGAAGTGTTAATTAGTATACTGCCATTGACCAGGCTAGCCTCATTTTTCCATCTCATGGCTAAATGGGGCATGTTCTTTATGTTCTCACTCCATTTTTTTGTACTGTAGGTTGTGTGTGTCATATTTAAAGTCAGTGGTTCCCAACCTTTTCCAGTTCCTGTTCCACCAACTGAATTGTGCTYTGCCCGGAGTACCYTGAAAGTACCCCCTTGTGTATTTTTCCCATTAGGTCTCATGAGTCTTCTCAACTACCCCCTGTGGATAGGCCAAGTACCCCTGTGGATAGGCCAAGTACCCCTGTGGATAGGCCAAGTGCCCCTGGAGTCCTAGTACCCCTGGTTGGGAATCACTGTTATAAATCATAACAGAATAGCTCACCTTAACCAGATCATGAAATTAGTGAAAAATCCATTGTTTCTGATGCATTGACAATCAAATAACATCAACCAACTGAACTTAATATATAATTAGTTATATCATATGGTGTGATGTTTACTATGTAGGGTAGGTGCTCGGCACACTGTATAATTTCACAACGTGAAATGGTAGAACTGCATGCTCATGCATTTAAAGGGAATGAAGCAACCAACCAACCGTCTTTCTCTGTTTGACGCCTACAGGCTCGTATCTCCTTTGTGCGGGTGAAATACCTGTTCCTCACCTGGCTGACAGTGTTCGTGGGAGGCTGGGTGATCTACGTCCAGTATTCTAACTACACCGAGCTCTGCCGAGGACATGAGTGCAAGAACGCCATAGTGAGTACAGACACATCTGACATATCATATTCATGACCAACTTTCATATTGTTATGCTTTTATTGATAGACAGGGGGAACAGGAATAACAGGAGGAGTGTGTCAAACAGGCTATGGGACAGATTGGAATGACTACATAATATGGGGGTGGCCGATCGGCGGTACTAACTGCTGGACCAGCCAGGTCACGACCCAGTTCCACTGTGATACTGGAACATGTGGCAGTTTCTTAATTCCATTCTTTTACTTTTAGATTTGTGTGTATTGTTGTGAATTGTTAGATATTACTGCACTGTTGGAGCTAGGAACACAAGCATTTCGCTACACACGCAATAACATCTGCTAAATATGTGTATGTGACTAATAAAATTTGATTAGATTTTTAGTAGTTGTAGTAGCACTGCTGTAGTGTAGAGCAGGAATCATTAACTAGATTCAGTGGCAGGACGATTATGTTTTCTTGAGTGGATGGTCAGGGGGCCAGAGCAAATTGACCTCAAGAAGCCCATAATGTTGAAATAAAACAGCATTTCAAACCTTGCTTACATTTGTATACGATCACGTTTCTATTTTATTGGAATACTTTGGGACAGATTTCCAAAATGTAAATAACTTGCTGCTGATTTGCTTGTGTTTTTATGGTCTTTTATGTCCAAAAATGTCMAAAAATACAAATTATACGCGGGCCAAATTCGGCTCGCAGGCCGCCAGTTGGGGAACCCTTGTAAAGAGCATCACCCATACAATATCACCCATTTTTATCCTCCACCATTTTGACATCATCCATCTCATTCAACCGTTGAGGGTTAGAGCACTGAGGCTTATGAAGCTTAGACACAAAGGCTCAAGGACAAGCTATTTGGCATTCGGACCCTTGCTGTTACCAGATCTGCTACCACGAGACTGATTTAATTCGTAACATGCGAGCGTCAAACAGAGAAAGAAGTTAGTGACAGGTCTTTGGGTAGTCTGTGGCAGTTAACTTTCATCTTGAGTGAAGTGTTGTTGGTTCTGACCATAGAAATAAAACAATAGCGAGGTCACTAAGATTAAAATCTGTCACAAGTGGTTTAAGCGCTATGGTTCTGACTTTGTAATACCTAGCATATTGTTATATTGAATAAATTAATGGAGAGGAATAGACTAACACCAACCCTCCACTTGTCAGTGTGATAAATACAGGAGGGGCATCATTGACGGCTCGGCCTGCAGCAGTCTGTGTGACAAAGACACCCTCTACCTGGGAAGATGTCTCTCTACCAGCCCCAACCACCAGGTGAGGTAACACACCATGCCCCTACCTTTGAGCTGCAGGGGTTACTGTAAATCAAATCAAACTGTATTTGCCACATGCGCCGAATACAAAAACTGTAGACTTTACCATGAAATGGTTACTTACAAKCCCTTAACCAACAGTACAGTTCAAGAAGAAGAAAATATTTACCAAGTAGACTAAAATAAAAAGTAATAATAAAAAGTAACACAATAAGAATAACGAGGCTATATACAGGGGGCACCGGTACGAGTCGGTGTGCAGGGGTACAGGCTAGTAATCTGTACATGTAGGTGGGGGCGAAGTGAATATGCATAGGTAACAAACAAACAGCGAGTAGCAGCAGTGTACAAGAGGGGGGGGGTCAATGTAAATTGCCCGGTGGCAATTTTTATGAATTGTTCAGCAGTCTAATGGCTTGGGGATAGAAGCTGTTGAGGAGCCTTTTGGTCCTAGACTTGGCCCTCCGGTACCGCTTGCCGTGCGGTAGCAGAGAAAACAGTCTATAACTTGGGTGACTGGAGTCTCTGAAAATGTTATGGGCTTTTCTCCGACACCGCCTATTATATAGGTCCTAGATGGCAGGAAGCTTGGCCCCAGTGATGTACTGGGCCGTTCGCACTACCCTCTGTAGTGCCTTACGGTCAGATGCTGAGCAGTTGCCATACCAGGCGGTGATGCAACCGGTCAGGATGCTCTCGATGGTGCAGCTGTATAACCTTTTGAGGATCTGAGGTCCCATGCCAAATCTTTTCAGTCTCCTGAGGGGAAAAAGGCTTTGTCGTGCCCTCTTCACACCTGTCTTGGTATGTTTGGACCATGATAGTTCGTTAGTGATGTGGACACCAAGGAACTTAACTCTCGACCCACTACACTACAGCCYCGTTGATGTTAACGGGGGCCTGTTCGGCCCGCCTTTTCCTGTAGTCCATGATCAGCTCCTTAGTCTTGCTCACATAAAGGGAGAAGTTGTCATCCTGGCACCACACTGCCAGTTCTCTGACCTCCTCCCTATAGGCCGTCTGTTGTGTTGTCAGCAAACGTAATGATGGTGTTGGAGTCGTTTTTGGCCATGCAGTCGTCGGTGAACAGGGAATACAGGTTAGGACTAAGTACACACCCCTGAGGGGCCCCAGTGTTAAGGATCAGCGTGGCAACAACACGTCTGCCTACCCTTACCACCTGGGGGCCCGTCAGGAAGTCCAGGATCCAGTTGCAGAGGGAGGTGTTTAGTMCCAGAGTCCTTAGCTAAGTGATCAGCTTCGTGGGCACTATGGTGTTGAACGCTGAGCTGTAGTCGATGAACAGCATTCTCACATAGGTGTTCCTTTTGTCCAGGTGAGAAAGGGCGGTGTGGATTGAGATTGCGTCATCTGTACTGCAGGGCTCTACACTGACCAGGTTATTGAAAAATGTAGGCGCACACAAAGAAATGTGTGAGCACAATGAAACATATCTGAGATATTAAAACTAGAATCCTTCATTTTTCTAGGCGCACTGGTGCTCCTAAATTAAAATTCCAGGTCACAAAGCAAAATATTTAGGTGGATATGCACTTTATAGGCGGCAGGTAGCCTAGTGGTTAGAGCATTGGGCCAGTTGGATCGAATCAGTCATAAAAATCAGTCATTCTGCCCCTGAACAAGGCAATTAACCCACTGTTCCCCGGTAGGCCGTCATTATAAATAAGAATTTGTTCTTAACTGACTTGCCAAATTAAATAAAAGTTTTTWAAAAATTGAGCCCTGTACAAGCTGTTGGTAGCACTGTAGAGCCCTGTACTGTTCAAGTAGTCTTGGTTTGTTTTAAGTACAGATCCAGGTTTTGTAAAACCAACTTTAGATCAGTGCATCTTGGGACAACCTACTACAACYGGGACCTACAGCCCTAATGTCGACTCAAGAAGGCACTTCGGCAAGTTCCAGTATGTAGCCAATAGTTTTATTGAAGGGTGTGGTGTCTTCAGTAGAAGTTCACTATAGTATTTCCCACGCAGTCAGTCCAGAAGAATAAGTCAGAACCATTGGTCCTTCTTATCGACTGTAGGTGTATAATAATGTAATTCCACTAACTTGGGTCTGGTTGTCCTTCTCGTTCCCCTTGCCTGGGCCCTCAGGTTTACACAGGTGGTTGGGGTGATGTGGACGGGGTGATCCGCTGCCGGGTGGGGAAGGTGCTGCACTATGAGCTGGGAGAAGAGCCGGAGCCCCGGAGGGAGGCTGCAGTCTTCGACAAACCCACCCGTGGCACGTCTGTGAAGAAGTTCAGAGAGATGGTCTTCAATCACTTCAAGGTTCTGGAACTCCTGCTGCTTTGACTTTAGCATATGCTGTGTCACAATGGCAACATCAGCATAGCATTACAACTATCATTTGTCTTTTGTTTAAAGTGATTTTGTTATTTCACCATCAGTTTTACCAAAATCTCCAGATTGAGCATGAGAMCATCACCTTAACTTCTTTCTCTTTTCTTCTTACCTCCCCTAACTCCTTCCGTCTCCAGTCAAAGCTGGGCGAGCAGGCCAACCTGGCCAGCCTGGTGACCAAGATCCTCACCGTCGCCGACGGCAACAAGGACGGGCACGTCTCCCTCCCTGAGGCCCGTTCAGCCTGGGCTCTTCTCCAGTTGGATGAGGTRCTGCTGGGCCTGCTCCTCCAGGACCGGGGCCACACCCCTCGGCTGCTGGGCTTCTGTGGGGACCTGTACATGACCGAGAGGGTCCCCTACGGCCCCCTGTACGGTCTCAGCCTCCCCTGGTCCCTTGAGGCCTGGGTACCCAGTGAGGCCCGACGCAGCATGGACCAGTGGTTCACGCCCTCTTGGCCCCGCAAAGCCAAGATCTCCATGGGTCTCCTGGAGCTGGTGGAGGACATCTTCCACGGCAACTACGGGAGCTTCCTCATGTGCGACCTGAGCGCCGACCATTTCGGCTACACGGACCGTCACGACCTCCGCCTCACCGACCCCAGGGCCATCGTCTCTGAGGACACGTTCCGGCGAACCATGCGTGCGCTGCACTGCGAGAAGGACGACGACTGTGTGCTGGGGCCGGACTGCCGGACATCGTGCGACATGGCTCAGAGACGATGCAGGGAGGAGGTAACCCAGCCCAACCTGGCCAAGGCATGCAGGGTGCTGAGGGACTACCTTCTGAGAGGGGCGCCGTCAGAGCTGAGGGAGGGGTTAGAGAGGCAGCTGTACGCCTGCATGGCCCTCAGAGGCTCGGCGGGACAGATGGACATGGAGCACTCCCTGATTCTGAACAACCTCAAGGCCCTGCTGTGGAGACAGATATCCCATACTAAAGACTCGTGATGAGGGGACAACACAACCGAGTCCTCAAATACTTAAAAGGAAAGATTCACCCATTTTGAATGTTATCGTTTTTGTGCATCTGAGTGATGTTCTATCGATTCCAGGGGTCATTTCATGTGTCTGAGCTATTGCTGTTCAAGCAGGCAGAAATACAATATAACATTCAAAATGAGTGAATCACAAAAACAACCACTTTGGGTGGATCATTCATTCAAGACGTACTACATTGTTTTATTTATGTTTTGCTGACTCATTGGAAGAATGATAATTATAATTCCTGTTCAGGATGCTGGAAAATAACTGTAGATCTGCTGTTTATGACAGGGCTCAGGGAGTCTTGTTTTCCCCTCRGAAAAAAACAGATGGAACATTTGGTAAGTTATGAACTACACGTTGGAAGTACACTTGCACATTTCGTTTTCTTCAATGTGACCAAGGAATCTATCCGAAGAAACAGTATTATAGAGGTCTATGGTATTGTTCCAATTCTCTCCTTTCCAGTGTGCCAGTTCCAGTTCCCTTCTGATTTGAAAGGAAATKACTGGTATAACCAATATKGTGGAAACTTCCTGTAGTCCATACCTCAACCAATCCAATGCTTTTAGATTTATGGCAAATAGTGGATTTCAGGAGACATTGGAATGTACCCAGCTGTCGTCCTGAATTCCCGAATCGGCCTATGACGAGCCATTATTCTTGGTTTGTGTACCATGTACATTTTCTTTTTTTTAAATTTTATCCCCAATTTTTCGTGGTATCCAATCGCTAGTAATTACTATCTTGTCTCATCGCTACAACTCCCGTACGGGCTCGGGAGAGACGAAGGTCGAAAGCCACGCGTCCTCCGAAGCACAACCCAACCAAGCCGCACCAATGTGTGGGAGGAAACACCGTGAACCTGGCCCCCTTGGTTAGCGCGCACTGCGCCCGGTCCGCCACAGGAGTCGCTGGAGAGCGATGAGACAAGGATATCCCTACCGGCCAAACCCTCCCTAACCCGGACGACGCTAGATCAATTGTGCGTCGCCCCATGGGCCTCCCGGTCGCGGCCGGCTGCGACAGAGCCTGGGCGCGAACCCAGAGACTCTGGTGGCGCAGCTAGCACTGCCCTAGACCACACCATCTACATTTTCACTTGTAGTTTACCACTAACCGTGTAGCGTATCATGAGATCATGCTGAAAACTATAAAACTTGAAATTAGTCAACCACTTGTGAAGGAGGTACTGTACATGAACTGCTCGCTTTATTCAGCTTCCTGTTTCTACATTCTTTCAAGCGCAACTTTTAAACAGGAAACCCGGTCTGGTTTCTGAAGGAGCTGAAGCACACAGCTGATTTTGAGGGATCAATGTATGTTTTCCTTGAAGTTTGAAACAGCATGATTTTGCACAATAAATCCACATACCACTCACTGTGGTCTCATCTTAATTTCTTTGTCAGCTGAGTTGTGGATTGTCCTGACTGTAGTATGCAGTGACAGTCGAAGGAAATGTAATACCAATACTAATAAAACATTTTTTTAAAGAGTTCCTAGTATGTTAAATGTTTTCCATCAGGTCTATCATTCAATCACACCAGAATTTCCCCAAAATGTCTAACACGCCACACTGGCAGAATTTCCATAGAGAGCAAAGTGATGAAGTCATTTGCAATAAATTTATTGAGGCAATGTGCAGTGGTGTCTTTGGAACGGGCAGTGATCCCCGTCCCTCTAACCGTCCGCTGCCTCGGCTTCCTGTGCTCGTAGAAAGCTGGCCTTTTTCTGGGCGACGCGGTCCTTTCTCTGTGCCAGCGAAAGTTTGGCGCGGTTCCACCTGCGACAGAAAACAATGCCCCCATTAACATTCAGCACATTAAACAACATTAAATGGCAGACCGCTCAATGTTTTTAATACTACAAGTGGGTATACAAGTTGCTTCTCTCAGCCCCGTCTTGAAAGGACAATGGACATCAGCCGTTGCAAATGAAGGACCAACTACATTTTGCTCAGCGTACTTCGTATCATCATAAAGAAGCACACTCCAAAGCACAATTTCAAAGTGTTCCCAAGCGGAAATCCAGCAACGGAGACAAACCCACCTCTTCTTTTTGACGTCTTTTTTGGGTTTCTTTTCGTGGACTGGGTTCTCTCTGATCGCGGCGTGTGCTTTCTTGTACATCTCCTCTACCTGAAAGAATGACATTGTTTAGACAGAGGTAGGGTAGCGGTTTTGGGACGAGAGTCACAGAACACACAAATAGCCTTTCAGCACTGGTAATTATTCTYGCTTCTCTCAGCCCCGTCTTGAAAGAACAAAAAAACATCAGCCGTCGCAATTGAAGGACCAACTACATATTGCTCAGAGATCTTGGAATCATCATTAAGAAGCAGCAAATTTACACAGAAAACTGTGAGAAAGGAGTTGCCAAACCAACCGATACCCTCACACACCAGGAGTAACTACCATCAGTCTGGCAGCATTACATTTCTAATATCTAATTCAGTGGGATGTGCAAAAGGACYTACTGTGTCTGGCGTGACTCCGTTCTTTATGAAGCGCGAGAACTGTTTCTTGTAGGCGTCTTCGTCCTCYTCCATCAGGTAGCTCATGTAGTCCGACACGTTCATGCCCATGATGTGTTTGCGATGCATCTCTGCGTTGAACTCTTTGCTCTCCATGTCGTAGCCTGGGAAACGTTTTGTGCTGAGGAGAAGAGGATGGTGATGTGGTACAACACTGGATTACTTGGGTTSATTTAGTGACTTTGAATAGTCAAATTATACAATGTGATTCTGGAAAAACTTGTTTTATGACAAAGGCCATGTCTTATTACAGGGCCGATGGTCTGGTCTTGGCCATTCATTATACAAACAAATCCATGGCGAAGAGACATGGACACATTGTATCTCCCGACAGGATCCGCAGTGAGGTGTTCAGCCTTCACTACAGGTTTATGAGAGAACTATCATCCTCTACCCCTCTGTGTTGATCATATAGGACACTTCAAGTCCTAGATGSGCAAAAAAGGGGATACATATTCAGCTTTAAGCTGCACTTAAAGGGATAGTTAGTGATTTTGATCATGAAGTCATTAATCGACTCCCCCCAGAGTCCAATGAACTCATGATACAATTTTGATGTCTCTGCATCCAGTATCAAGGAAGTTAAGAGTTAGTTWCCCAGACTAATGTTAASCAGTGTTAGCGCAATGACTGGTGGGCTCAGGAACAGCTGTTCGCATAGACTTTGTCATTGCGCWAACGCTAGTTAAAAAACTTCCTTCATACTGGACGAAGGGACAAAAATGATATGCACGAGTTCATCTGACTCTGGTGGGGTAGATAAAGAACTTAATTGCCAAAATCTCAAACTAACCTGTGAGGAATTGAGAGCCCACCGTCGACGGCGCCCTTTAGTGCTCCGAACACCTTGTTTCCTGTGGACGTCCTGGCGAGCCCGGCGTCTAGGAAACATGTGAAGGCCCCCGGCTGGCCATCTATACTCTCCACGTTGAACTCGTCCCCCGTCACCTCCACCTGGCCCTCGTACACCTGGTCCAGGCCGAACTTGTTCAGCAGCTGAGGAGACCAAGATGTTTCATTAGAGAAATGCAGTCTAAGATTTAGCAGCAACCCCTGTTGACAATTCATATCTAATGAATAGAATCTTGATAAACTGAAAATTCATTGCATTAACTGTGCTGCTGGATATCAGACTCGGTTAAGGAATATCCCCACACCAGCTTACACCCCCCCCCCCAAAAAAACAGAGTTCAGTGTATTAGACATCAAAATTATAAGCATTTGCTAGCATCAAATCTATACACAAAGGGAAGTCCACAAAGGCCAGGTCTGTCTTGCTTTGTCAGCACAATGATACTGATTCTGGCTATGGTGGAAGGTTTTAGTCAAAAGCCCTCAAACCCAACATCAGCAACAATTCCTCTCCCATAATTTGAAAAAAAGTATCCTTTTCCAGTGCAGAACTGCAGATGAATGGCTACACATCAACACCCTGACATAACTTCACTCAAGGGAAAGTCATKCCTGATGAATCACAATGACGTCAACTAGCTACCTCATGAAAACAGAAAAATTAACTATGAGAAAAAGCAAGAAATCTTAGCACGAGTGCGCACATGTGGCCAACTCTATGGGATTGCACAATGACATGTAGCTATGCATTCTTCTCTGTTTGAGACTTCAGTATGTGTATGCATATAGTATGTGTGTAAGCATGTCATAGTGTGTGACCCTTACCCTGCGAGCCAGCAGAAGGCCCGTGCAGTAGGCTGCAGCGTAATTTGTCAGTCCCACGGTGATGCCATACTTGAGCAGCTCATGGGAGTAGGCAGCAGCGACAATCTGGTCTCCCTCGATCTTGGCGTAGGCAATCTGAAGCAATTGATAAAAGTGGTGAGGGCCAGGATGTGTTTTTACAAATCTAAATAGTTGTTGAAATCACACCACGGCTGCACACATCAGCCCTCCAGCAATCACCTGGCAACAGATATCTCTGTTGGAGAACCTCACAATCATCCTGTATTTGGGTGTGTTGTACTTGTTCTTGTCTTGGATGACCAGGCGCTTACGGGCAAAGTAGTCAGTCTTACCCTCTGTCAAAGACAAATCACAACAAACACACAACTGGTTAGTATGCCAGCATTAGCCAATAGGACAATGACAATTACAAGACTATCTTGCTTCTCTCAGCCCCGTCTTGAAAGAACAAAAAAACATCAGCCGTCGCAAATGAAGGACCAACTACATAATGCTCAGAGATCTTGGTATCATCATTAAGAAGCAGCGAATTTAACGCACAAGTTGAAAACTGGTTAGTATTYACCATTAAAATAAGCCAATTAAAACACTGTTCTACAATCTATTGAGTCCGTGGCTCGTAAATGTGCATAACATAAAGAAAATTGTATGATTATTCACCTCGCCTTCTCCTGAATTTCACCTGGTATCTCTTGAAGTACGCCTTACTTTTCACTACTTTCACGAAGCCCTGTGGAGAAGAGAAGTGAGACAGCTGCCATTGCATATTTCTGGTGACATGGGTGTCACTCACCTAACGTGCAATACATATTACTGCAGTGTAAGTTCTCCATGGCACAGCTAGCTTGGCCGGTTGAAACACTTTTCTTCAGACTGGTGGCCAATTTGCAAACTTAACTTGCTAGGTAACGTTAGGACTTTCAAACAAGAGTATCGACTGACAACTTCTTCACACAATGACCAGTTTCATTCGCATGGAAGATAAGCAGGCCGATATATTAACAACAAACACGTTATGCAATTGGCATGTCATTATTTATTAATAGGAATAACTAAGAAATGTCAAAGGCCTTTGAGCGCCATATCACCACGCTGGAACCTAGCATTCAGCTGACCGGTGAAAGTTTATATCACAAATCCAACGTCATCCATTTCAAAAGAAACGAACATCAGACATAGAAATGCACAGGACAAGTAATAGCATTAAATGTTTAATGTTGACAGTATATGACGACAATATATTTACCATTTTTGCAGTTTTTCCAACTTCTCAGTTGACAGCCTTTTCCAGAGCTGGTAAAATATGCTGACGTTGCAGACAGGATGTGTGTTCTTGTGAATAGAAACTGTAATACACGCCACCTAGTGGATTGGAGGAGAAATTGTATGAATATTATCTATCTATTAGCTAGCGATATCTCATATCGCTAGCCTCGGCTTCAGGTGAATGCCTGGGCAGAGGCTACAATATTAGTCTCTGATGTGTCTCCTATCTGTGCAAGGATGCAAGCAAAGTTGCAAAAATATTTACGCTTTTGCAAGAATAATCTATTCTGGCCTCTCAATTATGAATATCACCATAATGAAGGCAAAGACACAGTACACATACAACAAGGAACTAACACCCATGAAACTACATTCAAAATCAATTCTGACTAAGTAAAGAATCCCTGTATACTTCTACATGACATTGTGTGGTAAAACTTTATCTGTGTGTGTTTCCCCTCCAGCGCCACTGGATGTTCTTACCATGGGTGAGGATAATAAACCATCACAGAGTTTCAAGTTTTAATGTCAAATGTAACCTTTATTTAACTAGGCAAGTCAGTTAAGAACACATTCTTATTTACAATGACGGCCTACACCGGCCAAAACAAGTGCACAGGTACAGTGAAATGCCTTTCTTGCGAGCTCCAAACCCAACAATGCAGTAATCAATATCAATGTAGCACTAAAAATAAACAGGTAGAATAACAGGTAGTATAAAAACACACCAGAAATAGAAATAAGAAACAAAGGGTCATTGTCCTGGCTGACATTTACCAAGACACCAGCAGAGGGCAGCAGCAACCCATTCCAGTGTACAGTAGCCCAGCCCTGCAGTATGTGATCTCGGGAATAAGGTATTTGGGGAGGACAGGCTAGTGGTAATGGCTGGAGCGGAAAGGGTGGAATGGTATCAAATACATCAAACACATGGGTTCCATGCCATTCCATTCGCTCATTTCCAGACATTATTATGAGCTGTCCTCCCTCAGCAGCCTCCACTGCTCACTACTTATGCTAGGCATGGCATTCCTGAAAGTTCAATAACAGTGTTGAAAAAGGATGTAGCTGTGCATCAGAGGAGGCTGGTGAGAGGAGCAATAGGAGGATGGGCTCATTGTAATGGCTGGAATGGAATCCATAAAACGGTATCAAACACATTGAACATATGGAAACCACATGTTTGATGTAGCTGTGCATCAGAGGAGGCTGGTGAGAGGAGCAATAGGAGGATGGGCTCATTGTAATGGCTGGAATGGAATCCATAAAACGGTATCAAACACATTGAACATATGGAAAGCACATGTTTGACTCCGTTCCATTCATTCCATTCCAGCCATTACAATGAGCCTGTCCTCCTATAGCTCTTCACACCAGCCTCCTCTACTACGCAGTGGTATTCAACTCTTACCCTACGAGGTCCGAAGCCTGCTGGTTTTCTAATGTACCTGACAAGTAATTACACCCACTGGTGTACCAGGTTCCCCCCTTACTAGAGGGGAACAATGACAAAAAGCAGTGGAAGTGCTTCAAGGTCATGAGTTGAATTTGAGAGGCCAATAGCCTATATACTTTTTACTGTTTCAAAGGAGAGTATTTCTTCCTTTTTGGATAGGTATAGATTAGAACAAGATGGGGAGACAGAGTTGCTGGTCATAGAGCAGGTTTCAAACCCTTGCCCAAAGGGGCTATGTGTACACCCAACTTGGCAGCACTACCACCAGACCAGACTGCCACTGCTTTACTTTATTTGTTTTTATRCTGCCTTCTGAAATGAATTAATTAATATTTTGAAAAAAAGTTATCTGTTGTTAATGGCATTTTTAAATAGACTGAGTATAAGGGTTCTGAATTGAATAGGATGTTGTGATATTAATCACAACCTCATGCTCCTTTGTAAACTGCATTGTGAAACGTCATGACTCATGAAAAGTGGGATTTTTAGAACTAACCCAAGATAGACCCCAACCTGTAGTATCCAATGGGAACAAATTAATCCTAGTGTGCAGAACAAGCAAGGAGGTGGGCAGAGCCAAGCATGAGCTAGCGAGAGCCTATTGGCACGTTCTAGCGTGTACAGTATTAGCATATTTGCATATTGGTCACAAGCATTTCACTACACTCGCAATAACATCTGCTAACCATGTGTATGTGACCAATAACATTTGATTTAATTGTATTTCATTAGGGAACGCCAACTCTGTGAAGTGTGAGTGTGCAATAACTCAATTCACCCTTGCACTCCTTCTAAAAAACAACATTTTTAGAAACTTTGGCAAAGGGTAAAGTCAACAAACTGGGCTTCCTCTCATCACCATATTTGGTAGTGAGTGGAAACACCAACCGGATGCTTCACATTTATACATTCGGTGAAAAATCTGCTTCATTGTTCTATCTGTGACTGAACTAGCTGGCTAGCTGAATTATGCTAAATTTCATCCTCATAGAGCCCGCCAGTTTGTAGTCTGGCTACTGAACGCTAGCTACTGAACCATTGCTCCATTTGGTTGCCCATCAGTATCTGCTCTGCTGTCCTGGAGCGCGATGGCAGGGACAGCCACAGTATCTGCTCTGCTGTCCTAGAGAGCGATGGTGTAACAGTATAACTTTNGATGGCAGGGACAGCCACAGTATCTGCTCTGCTGTCCTGGAGCGCGATGGCAGGGACAGCCACAGTATCTGCTCTGCTGTCCTAGAGAGCGATGGCAGGGACAGCCACAGTATCTGCTCTGCTGTCCTAGAGAGCGATGGCAGGGACAGCCACGGTATCTGCTCTGCTGTCCTGGAGATCGATGCCAGGGACAGAAAAAAAGAAAGATAGAAAATATAAAACATTTAGATTTCTTCATCGCACTATGAGTTTGTTAAAATTTAGCCCTATCTGTAGATCACCCAACCCCTAAAAAGGAACCAATGTCTTCTCCTTTACTTGATAAAATGACCGATAAGATCTTTCTCTCTCACTCTCAGTGAGAATATCACTGCTGTCATTCAGTCACATTGGGTCCTAGTGAACAGGTCACTGCCATTCCCAAGCTCTGTTCTGCAGAACTGGTTTCGCAAGAGAGAGCAACTGTGAAAGGAGAGCCGGACTACCCCATTTGGGGCCCAACCTTTTTTGGGGGGTGGCAGTGACAGCCACGGTATCTGCTCTGCTGTCCTGGAGAGCGATGGCAGGGACAGTCACGGTATCAGCTCTGCTGTCCTGGAGAGCGATGGCAGGGACAGCCACACCCAGTTAAGTTAGCAAGGGTAATTCTAACTGTATAAGAAATTAGTTAAGGTTTGCCAAATTGGTTACCTATTGGAATGCAGTTTTAAAAATGGCCACATTGCAATACCCATACTAAGTATACCACTTAGAATCCATGTTCAATCATTGCTTCACACTAAATGGTATGCTAGTGAACAGTATAACTTTAAACCGTCCCCTCGCCCCGACACGGCGCGAACCAGGGACCCTCTGCACACATCAACAACTGACACCCACGAAGCGTCGTTACCCATCGCTCCACAAAAGCCGCGGCCCTTGCAGAGCAAGGGGAAACCCTACTTCAGGTCTCAGAGCAAGTGACGTAACCAATTGAAATGCTATTAGCGCATACCCGCTAACTAGCTAGCCATTTCACATCCGTTACACTCACCCCCCTTTCAACCTCCTCCTTTTCCGCAGCAACCAGTGATCCGGGTCAACAGCACAATGTAACAGTATACCTTTAAACCGTCCCTCGGCCCGACACCGGCGCGAACCAGGGACCTTCTGCACACATCACGGTCGCCCACGAAGCATCGTTACCCATCACTCCACAAAGGCCGCGGCAACCAGTGATCCGGGTCACGGCACCAATGTAACAGTATAACTTTAAAACCGTCCCCTCGCCCCGACACGGGCGCGAACCAGGGACCTCTGCACACATCAACAACTGACACCCACGAAGCGTCGTTACCCATCGCTCCACAAAAAGCCGCGGCCCTTGCAGAGCAAGGGGAAACCCTACTTCAGGTCTCAGAGCAAGTGACGTAACCAATTGAAATGCTATTAGCGGTACCCGCTAACTAGCTAGCCATTTCACATCCGTTACACTAGTGTGAATATATTGGGACAGAGTCTCCCTTGACATTGAAGCAGCCACGCCCAGTCTGCTGATCCAGCTCTTCCCTGGTAGGACCGGTGGTGATGAGTAGAGACCATTGACCTATATGTGGTAACCTCCCCCAATGAGCACTCTGCTTTGATTAATCAGCCTAGTATCATGCAGCAGTCAAGCCTTGGGAAGGTCCTCAGTCACAGGGTCAACTATAGGACAGGATGCTTGATGTTTATGTTAAAAATCACTATTGTGTGTGTACCTCACTCACAAGGTAAAATATTGATGACTCTTTGATAATTCAAAACAAATGTTATTACCATACATATTGAAGTTGTCTATCGTTCATTGTTTATTAAATTATGTTAAAATCACATTACCCGTCCGCCTAAAAATGAAACTTTTTCCACCTCCTTGTCATGTTTGTGAAACGGTCTTTGAGATAAGATCCAAAAGGTCTACAG